>NC_140013.1:42726343-42873843 GCF_964263955.1 Coregonus lavaretus
AGATAGAGAGGGAGGAAACGGTAGACTGGAGAGATAGAGAGGGAGGAAACGGTAGACTGGAGAGATAGAGAGGGAGGAAACGGTAGACTGGAGAGATAGAGAGGGGGGAAACTGTAGACTGGAGAGATAGAGAGGGAGGAAACGGTAGACTGGAGAGATAGAGAGGGAGGAAACGGTAGACTGGAGAGATAGAGAGGGAGGAAACGGTAGACTGGAGAGATAGAGAGGGAGGAAACGGTAGACTGGAGAGATGGAGAGGGAGGAAACGGTAGACTGGAGAGATAGAGAGGGAGGAAACGGTAGACTGGAGAGATAGAGAGGGAGGAAACGGTAGACTGGAGAGATAGAGAGGGAGGAAACGGTAGACTGGAGAGATAGAGAGGGAGGAAACGGTAGACTGGAGAGATAGAGAGGGGGGAAACTGTAGACTGGAGAGATAGAGAGGGAGGAAACGGTAGACTGGAGAGATAGAGAGGGAGGAAACGGTAGACTGGAGAGATAGAGAGGGAGGAAACGGTAGACTGGAGAGATAGAGAGGGAGGAAACGGTAGACTGGAGAGATAGAGAGGGGGGAAACTGTAGACTGGAGAGATAGAGAGGGAGGAAACGGTAGACTGGAGAGATAGAGAGGGAGGAAACGGTAGACTGGAGAGATAGAGAGGGAGGAAACGGTAGACTGGAGAGATAGAGAGGGAGGAAACGGTAGACTGGAGAGATAGAGAGGGGGGAAACTGTAGACTGGAGAGATAGAGAGGGAGGAAACGGTAGACTGGAGAGATAGAGAGGGAGGAAACGGTAGACTGGAGAGATAGAGAGGGAGGAAACGGTAGACTGGAGAGATAGAGAGGGAGGAAACGGTAGACTGGAGAGATGGAGAGGGAGGAAACGGTAGACTGGAGAGATAGAGAGGGAGGAAACGGTAGACTGGAGAGATGGAGAGGGAGGAAACGGTAGACTGGAGAGATAGAGAGGGAGGAAACGGTAGACTGGAGAGATGGAGAGGGAGGAAACGGTAGACTGGAGAGATAGAGAGGGAGGAAACGGTAGACTGGAGAGATAGAGAGGGAGGAAACGGTAGACTGGAGAGATAGAGAGGGGGGGAAGGAGGGAGGAGGGCACAGTGAGATGTAAACAAACAGACGGACAGTTGCATGAAAGGAGGGATTGTGATAGAAGGATGTGGGTATTGAGCAACAAAATGGGTGTTGAATTGTACATTACCATGTTATCTTAAACACACAGTTAACACTTTTCTTAGTACAACCAAAAGAGGAGTGATAAATTGCTCTTTACAGTCAGAATAACATCATATCCACAGTAGGATATCTGCATCCCAAATTCCCTATATCAGGGATCATCGACTAGATTCAGCTGCGGGACGATGTTTTCTTGAGCGGATGGTCTGGGGGCCGGATGGTCTGGGGGCCGGATGGTCTGGGGGCCGGATGGTCTGGGGGCCGGATGGTCTGGGGGCCGGATGGTCTGGGGGCCGGAACCTAATTACATAACATTTGTAGACCGCAAATTGACCGCAAGAAGCCCAAACAGATATAACATTTAACTAAAGCGTAATCATTTCAAACCTTGCTTACATTTGTATATGATCACATAGACAGTATCTGTCTATTATGCGTGGGAAACAGATTTCCAAAATTAAAATCACTTGGAGCTGATTTGCTGGTGTTTTTACAGTTTTATGGGTAACAGTAAAAAAAAAAAAATAATAATAAAATAATAATTAAACATTTTTTGCCCCGCGGGCCACCAGTAAGGGAACCCTAACCTATATAGTTTACTAGGGCTCTGGTCTAAAGTAGTGCACTATGTAGGGAATAGGGTTCCATTCTCTGGTCTAAAGTAGTGCACTATAAAGGGAATAGGGTACCATTTGTGACGCAAACATAATATAATGTTAATTCATAACATTTTCGATAGCATGCTATATGGCTTTGGTAATGTTGCGACATTTGGTTTCAAGCTTTAATCATCTCTTTGGAGTCATCACTGAGGATGGAAGGGACACCGTTTCACTGAACAGAGTAGGATTTGGTTTAACATTGCTTTAAATGTGGAACAGCGCCACTGGTCGCCCCAGGCACGTTAAAGGTGAAACAGAGCCACTGGTCTCCCCAGGTTCATTAAAGGTGAAACAGCGCCACTGGTCTCCCCAGGTTGATTAAAGGTGAAACAGAGCCACTGGTCTCCCCAGGTTCATTAAAGGTGAAACAGTGCCACTGGTCGCCCCAGGTTCATTAAAGGTGAGATCCACCACTGGTCGCCCCAGGCACATTTCTATTGTTTTTGAAACGGGGCAGAAGAGCATCCTGCATTGCCGTAAAAAAAAAACACAAAAAAAACAGTACGTACTCTGCTGTTCGTGCAATGGTGTCTGAGGGGGAAAAAAATTGTGTTTATTGTTTGAAGTAACGTCTTTGTTATTGTAATATAGCAAACAGACGTGTCAGATTCCAGATTTGAAGCTTTTACTATTCATGCCAACCTGTTCTAACCTGTGCCAACCTGTGCCAACCTGTGCCAACCTGTGCCAACCTGTTCCAACCTGTTCCAACCTGTGCCAACCTGTTCCAACCTGTGCCAACCTGTTCCAACCTGTGCCAACCTGTTCCAACCTGTGCCAACCTGTGCCAACCTGTTCCAACCTGTGCCAACCTGTGCCAACCTGTTCCAACCTGTGCCAACCTGTGCCAACCTGTTTCAGGCTTTTCCATTGCACCACTAAATAAACATCTAGAGGAAATGGTATACATTTGACATTTGGTTGTGGGCGGCAGGTAGCTTAGTGGTTAAGAGCGTTGTGCCAGTAACCGGAAGGTCGCTGGTTCTAATCCCCAAGCCGACTAGGTGAAAAATCTGTCGATGTGCCCTTGAGCAAGGTACTCAACCCTAATTGCTCCTGTAAGTCGCTCTGGATAAGAGCGTCTGCTAAATGACGAAAATGTAAAAATGTAAAATGTTGTACATTTATTAGCTGTGTATTTTGACTGGTTTCAAGCTTTGAATAGAAAATTACATCTAAAGGTAGGTAGTTGAAGAGTAACAGGAATTTAGTTATCGTTTAGATCACGGTACATTTCTGGAACATGCCTGGATCTGTTTGTCTGTATCTACAGGATAGCCAATCAATAATCAAAGATAATCAACAATACACAACTGTCTGTTGTTCATCATGATGTCAGACGCACTTTCATGTCTGTGTTTATGTACCATTCAGAAAATTAACTTTGTAGTTACGGTTTAAAAAAGTGAAGTTACCCTTACAAGTGTATCAGCCTAGAGTCTCAAATGGCACCCTATTTCCTAGACAGGACACAGAGCCCTATAAAGGCCATAGTGCTCTGGTCAAAGTAATGCACTATGTAGGGAATAGGGTGTCATTTGGGACATAGTCTAGCTCTCTCTCTCTCTCTCTCTCTCTCTCTGTCTCTGTCTCTGTCTCTGTCTCTGTCTCTGTCTCTCTCTCTCTCTCTCTCTCTCTCTCTCTCTCTCTCTCTCTCTCTCTCTCTCTCTCTCTCTCTCTCTCTCTCTCTCTCTCTCTGTCTCTGTCTCTGTCTCTGTCTCTGTCTCTGTCTCTGTCTCTCTCGCTCTCGCTCTCGCTCTCGCTCTCGCTCTCGCTCTCGCTCTCGCTCTCGCTCTCGCTCTCGCTCTCGCTCTCTCTCTCTCTCTCTCTCAATTCAATTCAATTCAATTTAAGGGCTTTATTGGCATGGGAAACGTATGTTAACGTTGCCAAAGCAAGTGAAATAGATAATAAACAAAAGTGAAATAAACAATAAATATTAACAGTAAACATTACACTCAGAAAAGTTCCAAAGGAATGGAGACATTTCAAATGTCATATTATGTATATATACAGTGTTGTAACGATGTGCAAATAGTTAAAGTACAAAAGGGAAAATAAATATGGGTTGTATTTACAATGGTGTTTGTTCTTCACTGGTTGCCCTTTTCTTGTGGCAACAGGTCACAAATCTTGTTGCTGTGATGGCACACTGTGGTTTTTCACCCAGTAGATATGGGAGTTGTTTGTCTGACACGTGTGTGTGTGGGGGGGGGGGGGCTCCCACACTCTCCCTTTCTCTC
Source organism: Coregonus lavaretus (assembly GCF_964263955.1). Lineage (NCBI taxonomy): Eukaryota > Metazoa > Chordata > Actinopteri > Salmoniformes > Salmonidae > Coregonus > Coregonus lavaretus. The sequence goes on from NC_140013.1 coordinate 42,730,445, forward strand.
TCCTTCTCTCTCTCTCTCTCTCTCCTTCTCTCTCTCTCTCTCATGCACACAGACCCCCCCCCCCCCCCCCCACACACACACACACACACACACACACACACACACACACACGTGGCAGACAAACAAGCAACCTGTGAATGTAGTGGAAAAGTGAGATATTCAGAGAGAGAGAGGAAAGAGGCAGGCCAATCCAAAAACACCCTCATGTTTTCCTGGACAGAGAGGTGGAGTGAGAGAGGAGGACGCCTGTCTGCTCTCCGACCAGTTTTAACAAGTGGAGCCTTAACCTGAATGAAAAGGACGGGTTGTGTATACTGGTTGTCAGTGTTGGCTGACTTTGGAGGAGGTGTTCTGTGGCCAGGTCCCTGGAGAGAACACAGGCCCGATCCAGAGCATCCACTAAGGCCAGAACGTAGTCCAGGACAACAGCACCCCTGCCGGACAGCTGGGATTTGGCAGCTCTCTGTTATTTGCTTGTGAAATTGTTAAGACTGCTTTCTCAGTTTTCTCAGAGAAATGTAAAAGCTTATCTAAGATTAGTACAGGGAGGGGTGGAAGATCATGGCATTAATCATCACCTGGATCATGGCATTAATCATCACCTGGATCATGGTATTAATCAGCACCTGGATCATGGTATTAATCAGCACCTGGATCATGGCATTAATCATCACCTGGATCATGGCATTAATCATCACCTGGATCATGGCATTAATCATCACCTGGATCATGGCATGAACTCTCCGACAGCGACAGATTATGTGAGCTGGACTTGAAGCACCACCTGGACTCAGCAAGCAGATACAGTGTCAGGGTTACAGTGTTTACGTGTGTGTGTGTGTGTCTGTGTGTGTGTGTGTGTCTGTGTGTGTGTCTGTGTGTCTGTGTGTGTGTCTGTGTGTCTGTGTGTGTGTCTGTGTGTGTGTCTGTGTGTGTGTCAGGGGTTACAGGGCCATGTGCTTCTTCTTCATGGTTCAGGATGAGATAATAATAATAATAATAATAATAATAATAATAATAATAATAGTGATAATATGAAGATAATAGGCGGCTTGGTCAGGTTGACCTTTACCAGGGTCAGCTGGATCATTCACTGCATGTGTGACTGGATAGCTTTAGGTTGTATGCTCATACATGTGATGTATGCGCGTCTGCTGTTTCTCTGTCTTTGTTGGCCTCGTACAGTAAACAACAAGCCGTGTCTGGAAAACGGAGGGAAGTCAGAGGTTCATTAATAGCTTGTATCTCGTTAACCTTCGACCCCTACACTGTCTCTGGAAAGATGACAAGAGCATGGCTGCATCTCAAATGGCACCCTACTTCCTATATACTGCACTACTGATGACCAGGGCCCGTAGGGGGACTTCCTATATACTGCACTACTGATGACCAGGGCCCGTAGGGGGACTTCCTATATATACTGCACTACTGATGACCAGGGCCCGTAGGGGGACTTCCTATATACTGCACTACTGATGACCAGGGCCCGTAGGGGGACACTGGTGTCTACTTCCTATATACTGCACTACTGATGACCAGGGCCCGTAGGGGGACACTGGTGTCTACTTCCTATATACTGCACTACTGATGACCAGGGCCCGTAGGGGGACACTGGTGTCTACTTCCTATATACTGCACTACTGATGACCAGGGCCCGTAGGGGGACACTGGTGTTAGTAGTCGAACGCTCATCATTGATTCCTTTTCCAGCCATGTCCTGAACTAATGTTATTGTAGTAAAACTAGTGTAGTTATGTTACAATTGCCTTGGGACAATGTAGTTGGGAAGGAACAGATCTCCTCCGACCTCAAAGCTCAGGGGTTACATCCTGACCAGTGATTCAGACCATGTTGAGGGCTCCGGGGCTCGTTCCCAGGCCTTGGGCCCCTAAAATAGAGCTTCTCTCTGGGCTAACCCTTCTCTCTGGCCTGTTCTGCTCTCCCCTGCCGGGACAGGAAGTCGTTTCCCACACTCTTTTCTCCTCTGTTCTCTTCTGTTCTTCGCCAGAGCTCAGCTAAGTATCAGCTGACTGACACAAAGTCATTCTATTGGTTGTCTTACAGAAATAACCTATTACAAGGTTCTCTCTCTGAATGGCGTGTGTGTGTGGACTATTACCCAATTCTGTTCCTGTGCTTTTATCAGAACCTCTCAGCTCTGCGTCAGTCCAATCAGAACAACTAACTGAATGTTGAATAAAACAGTTTCTCATTATTTTTATTTTTTTTGAACTATAGAGGATGTTTGTTTTCCACACACAGGAAAGAGTTAAACAATCAGGGGCGACAAAATAAAGGTTGAGGCTGGGTGTTCCCCAGTGAGTTGGATTTCTCAGGGATGAAGAAAGCGTCAGGCTCAGGAAAGGAAATTAAAGGAGTGGGTTGTGGATCAGACCCAGAAAGGGAGGCACTGAGTGGCATTGAAGTCGAAAGTTTACATACACTTAGGTTGGAGTCATTAAAACTCGTTTTTCAACCACTCCACAAATTTATTTTTAAACAAACTATAGTTTTGGCAAGTCGGCTAGGACATCTACTTTGTGCATGACACAAGTAATTTTTCCAACAATTGTTTACGGACAGATTATTTCACTTATAATTCACTGTATCACAATTCCAGTGGGTCAGAAGTTTACATACACTAAGTTGACTGTGCCTTTAAACAGCTTGGAAAATTCCAGAAAATGATGTCATGGCTTTAGAAGCTTCTGATAGGCTAATTGACATCATTTGAGTCATTTGGAGGTGTACCTGTGGATGTATTTCAAGGCCTACCTTCAAACTCAGTGCCTCTTTGCTTGACATCATGGGAAAATCAAAAGAAATCAGCCAAGACCTCAGAAAAATAATTGCAGACCTCCACAAGTCTGGTTCATCCTTGGGAGCAATTTCCAAACGCCTGAAGGTACCACGTTCATCTGTACACACAATAGTACGCAAGTATAAACACCATGGGACCACGCAGCCGTCATACCGCTCAGGAAGGAGACGCGTTCTGTCTCCTAGAGATGAACGTACTTTGGTGCGAATCAATCCCAGAACAACAGCAAAGGACCTTGTGAAGATACTGGAGGAAACAACAGGTACAAAAGTATCTATATCCACAGTAAAACGAGTCCTATATCGACATAACCTGAAAGGCTGCTCAGCAAGGAAGAAGCCACTGCTCCAAAACTGCCATTAAAAAGCCAGACTACGGTTTGCAACTGCACATGGGGACAAAGATCGTACTTTTCGGAGAAATGTCCTCTGGTCTGATGAAACAAAAATAGAACTGTTTGGCCATAATGACCATCGTTAAGTTTGGAGGAAAAAGGGGAAAGCTTGCAAGCCGAAGAACACCATCCCAACCGTGAAGCACGGGGGTGGCAGCATCATGCTGTGGGGGTGCTTTGCTGCAGGAGGGACTGGTGTACTTCACAAAATAGATGGCATCATGAGGAAGGAGAATTATGTGGATATATTGAAGCAACATCTCAAGACATCAGTCAGAAGTTAAAGCTTGGTTGCAAATGGATCTTCCAAATGGACAATGACCCCAAGCATACTTCCAAAGTTGTGGCAAAATGGCTTAAGGACAACAAAGTCAAGGTATTGGAGTGGCCATCACAAAGCCCTGACCTCAATCCTATAGAAAATGTGTGGGCAGAACTGAAAAAGCGTGTGTGAGCAAGGAGGCCTACAAACCTGACTCAGTTACACCAGCTCTGTCAGGAGGAATGGGCCAAAATTCACCCAACTTATTGTGGGAAACTTGTGGAAAGCTACCCAAAACGTTTGACCCAAGTTAAACAATTTAAAGGCAATGCTATCAAATACTAATTGAGTGTATGTAAACTTCTGACCCACTGGGGATGTGATGAAATAAATAAAAGCTGAAATAAATCATTCTCTCTACTATTATTCTGACATTTCACATTCTTAAAATAAAGTGGTGATCCTAACTGACCTAAGACAGGGAATTTTTACTAGGATTAAATGTCATTAATTGTGAAAAACTGAGTTTAAATGTATTTGGCTAAGGTGTATGTTAACTTCCGACTTCAACTGTATGTGCACACACATGTACGAGCACACACACACACACTCTGGGTCCAGGCAGTCAGTCCATGATGGCGTAATACAACTGGGTGGAGGGAGAGAGGTGGGTGATGTCATTCTGAGAGAGGGAGGGGGGAGAGAGAGAGCAGGGAGGGGGGATAGAGAGAGAGAGCGAGGAGGGGTGAGAGAGAGAGAGCGAGGAGGGGGGAGAGAGAGAGAGCGAGGAGGGAGGAGAGAGAGATGGAGGAGGAGGGGGGAGAGAGAGAGAGCAGGGAGGGGGGATAGAGAGAGAGAGCGAGGAGGGGAGAGAGAGAGAGAGAGAGCGAGGAGGGAGGAGAGAGAGAGAGATGGAGGAGGGGTGAGAGAGAGAGGGAGAGAGGGAGGAGGGGAGAGAGAAGAAAAATAAATGTGATTAAAATGGAATGTTGTGTATATCTCAGACTGTTGTTAAGAATGTGGTGGGAGATATGTGTTTCCATGAACAGAATAAAAATGGACTAGAGAGAGAGAGCGAAAGAGAGAGCTCAAGGCCGTTCTCCAACAGGCTGGCAGGCAGAGAGAGGTCAACGCCGATGATCTTGCAGTCTCACCATGACGGGTTTTTAACTACCTGCCCTGGGGCTACAGATGAAAGTTCACCTTTTGGTTGAATATAGAACCCTATCCACTAAAGGTTATAAAAGACAGGCAGCTAGACTATGAGCAACAATGCTACATAGGCCAGAAGAGAGAGAGCCAGAAGAGCTTGATTCTGGTACGAGGTTTTAAAAGCAGAACTATGAAGTATATGTACACACACACATGACATAGGCTTCCAGATCCCATCCATCAAAGCCCACAGACAACCGCTTAAGAAAGAGAGACACATGACGACTTCACTAACACAGGCGACAAAACAGACAAGAGTATGGGAGAAGAAGAGAAATAGAAAGAAGAGAGAAACGGAGAGCGAAACAGAAACACAGAAACAGAGAGAGAGAGAGAGAGAGAAATAGAAAGTAGAGCTGTATACCTCGACTTGAGACATGAATAGTGTCATAATCACTATGAATATGTCAGAATATTCGAACAATTCACATTCCTTTCATGCTACAAACAACTTGGCCAGTCCAAAAGTCACCAAAGTATGCTGAGCTTGTGCTTGTCATATCAGTTATGGGAACTGGGAATCTAAACGGACAACACTAGTATTGTGTTTTGAAGATGTAGACTACGTCCCAAATGGCACCCTAATACCTACATAGTGTACAACTTTTTTTTTCAAAAGTAGTGCACTATATGGGAATAGGGTGCCATTTGGGACGCATTCATATATGCTGTGGTACATTCAAGCCTCTCCACGCATTAGGTCACCAAAAGAAACCACCTTATCACTCCCCTGCTGCACAGATATCAGGAATGACCTAATAGCCATCAGAGGAGAACAGAGAGAAAAACATTGAGGAGTCAGACCCAGAAATCAGCATGGGAATAGTGGGAGTTGACAGCCTGGAGGGGAGGGGAGAGAGAGCGGGGGGGGGAGAGAGAGGGATGCAGAGAGGGAGAGAGAAAGAGAGAGAGAGAGGCCAACACAACCAGTGATAAGACTGAAGGCCAGATCAAGACCCTCATGTCATGTCCCAGGCAGCAGCAATATGAATGTAGTGTGATGTTGGCCAGCTGTTTCTGGGATGCCGTCTCTCTCTTCCTGTGGACAGATAGAACCACAATCACAGCTCTGTTTTCAGGGAGAGAACAAATGTTCCAATCCAAAAGTACTACGACTTTGGACCCCCTTCTCCTCAACGGAGGGCACTTTGTCCAGAGTACTTTCCTTGGGTCATGGCAATGTAATGTAATGACTGTGTTTCTGTGTTGCTGAACCTATGACCTTTTTTGTGTTTTCAGAAGGATTCTCCAGTCAAGCCGTCGGTGGTCGAGCTGGCTGGGAGGTTCAAAGGTCACGTCATACCGACGCCCACTGCACATGACGAGGTGAAGTTTCTAAATAGCATCTCATTCTAGTTCTGTGGTAAAGTCGCCATGTCTCCTCCGCCTCCCATGTTGATGGTTAACTCACTGGTTGGTCCTAATAGAGGGATAGACTAGTGTTGCATTTGGTATACCCAAACTTGCTTTACTTTCTGTATTTTTTTATCAAATTGTGTCTCACGTCGTCTCACTGATTGAGAGCGGATCAGGTCCGTCTACCAGCGCAGCCGAGGTCCCCTGATAGCGTGAGAGCTCCGTGCCTGCTCCGCTTACTCACTGCCGGCTCCGCTTACTCACTGCTGGCTCCGCTTACTCACTGCTGGCTCCGCTTACTCACTGCCTGCTCCGCTTACTCACTGCTGGCTCCGCTTACTCACTGCCTGCTCCGCTTACTCACTGCTGGCTCCGCTTACTCACTGCCTGCTCCGCTTACTCACTGCCTGCTCCGCTTACTCACTGCTGGCTCCGCTTACTCACTGCCTGCTCCGCTTACTCACTGCCGGCTCCGCTTACTCACTGCTGGCTCCGCTTACTCACTGCCTGCTCCGCTTACTCACTGCCGGCTCCGCTTACTCACTGCTGGCTCCGCTTACTCACTGCCGGCTCCGCTTACTCACTGCCTGCTCCGCTTACTCACTGCCGGCTCCGCTTACTCACTGCCGGCTCCGCTTACTCACTGCCGGCTCCGCTTACTCACTGCTGGCTCCGCTTACTCACTGCTGGCTCCGCTTACTCACTGCCGGCTCCGCTTACTCACTGCTGGCTCCGCTTACTCACTGCCTGCTCCGCTTACTCACTGCCTGCTCCGCTTACTCACTGCTGGCTCCGCTTACTCACTGCCTGCTCCGCTTACTCACTGCCGGCTCCGCTTACTCACTGCTGGCTCCGCTTACTCACTGCTGGCTCCGCTTACTCACTGCTGGCTCCGCTTACTCACTGCCTGCTCCGCTTACTCACTGCCTGCTCCGCTTACTCACTGCTGGCTCCGCTTACTCACTGCCTGCTCCGCTTACTCACTGCCTGCTCCGCTTACTCACTGCTGGCTCCGCTTACTCACTGCCTGCTCCGCTTACTCACTGCCGGCTCCGCTTACTCACTGCTGGCTCCGCTTACTCACTGCCGGCTCCGCTTACTCACTGCCTGCTCCGCTTACTCACTGCCGGCTCCGCTTACTCACTGCCGGCTCCGCTTACTCACTGCCGGCTCCGCTTACTCACTGCTGGCTCCGCTTACTCACTGCTGGCTCCGCTTACTCACTGCCGGCTCCGCTTACTCACTGCCGGCTCCGCTTACTCACTGCCGGCTCCGCTTACTCACTGCCTGCTCCGCTTACTCACTGCCTGCTCCGCTTACTCACTGCCTGCTCCGCTTACTCACTGCTGGCTCCGCTTACTCACTGCTGGCTCCGCTTACTCACTGCCGGCTCCGCTTACTCACTGCCTGCTCCGCTTACTCACTGCCTGCTCCGCTTACTCACTGCCTGCTCCGCTTACTCACTGCCTGCTCCGCTTACTCACTGCCTGCTCCGCTTACTCACTGCCTGCTCCGCTTACTCACTGCCTGCTCCGCTTACTCACTGCTGGCTCCGCTTACTCACTGCCTGCTCCGCTTACTCACTGCCGGCTCCGCTTACTCACTGCCGGCTCCGCTTACTCACTGCTGGCTCCAGTCTGTCCTGAGGAACCACTGCACTCACTGGGAGTCTGGTCTGCATCATGTTAACTCCCCACTCACTGGGAGTCTGGTCTGCATCATGTTGGCTCCCCACTCACTGGGAGTCTGGTCCGCATCATGTTATCTCCTCACTCACTGGGAGTCTGGTCCGCATCATGTTGGCTCCCCACTCACTGGGAGTCTGGTCTCCATCATGTTGGCTCCTCACTCACTGGGAGTCTGGTCCGCATCATGTTGGCTCCCCACTCACTGGGAGTCTGGTCCGCATCATGTTAACTCCCCACTCACTGGGAGTCTGGTCTGCATCATGTTAACTCCCCACTCACTGGGAGTCTGGTCCGCATCATGTTGGCTCCCCACTCACTGGGAGTCTGGTCCGCATCATGTTAACTCCTCACTCACTGGGAGTCTGGTCTGCATCATGTTGGCTCCCCACTCACTGGGAGTCTGGTCCGCATCATGTTATCTCCCCACTCACTGGGAGTCTGGTCCGCATCATGTTGGCTCCCCACTCACTGGGAGTCTGGTCCGCATCATGTTAACTCCTCACTCACTGGGAGTCTGGTCTGCATCATGTTGGCTCCCCACTCACTGGGAGTCTGGTCCGCATCATGTTATCTCCTCACTCACTGGGAGTCTGGTCTGCATCACGTTATCTCCCCACTCACTGGGAGTCTGGTCCGCATCATGTTAGCTCCCCACTCACTGGGAGTCTGGTCCGCATCATGTTGGCTCCCCACTCACTGGGAGTCTGGTCCGCATCATGTTGGCTCCCCACTCACTGGGAGTCTGGTCCGCATCATGTTGGCTCCCCACTCACTGGGAGTCTGGTCCGCATCATGTTGGCTCCCCACTCACTGGGAGTCTGGTCCGCATCATGTTGGCTCCCCACTCACTGGGAGTCTGGTCTGCATCATGTTGGCTCCCCACTCACTGGGAGTCTGGTCTGCATCATGTTATCTCCTCACTCACTGGGAGTCTGGTCTGCATCACGTTGGCTCCCCACTCATGCTGCACAGAAGTTAACACACTTGAATAGTGCAACATGGCATGTAGAAATGTTGCAACTGTTAATTTCTGTACGCTAGAACACTTTACAATGCAAGAACAAAAGATAGCAGTAGCTTCCAGCTTTGTAGGCTAACTTTCCTTGCCAGCTTACGGCTTAAGCTAACATCAGTTCACCACCCTAGTACTTTGTATGTGATAATATGCAAACCATAACGCAAAGTATGCTGATTTCAAAGCTGCTGATTGCCACCAAAAACGATACAGTCATTGCCAAAAACGTTATTAATTCACAACCACCGAATTGCCTCAGTCACATCTCTCTTTAAGAGACAGCGTACACTTTTATAAAAAAAAGTTGTTGATCAGTACAGTAAATTTAAGTCCCAAATGGAAAGGAAACAGATTTGTTTTTCATCTGTAGCCCCATGAAATCAGCCCACACAAGCTCAATAACTCAATGCATGCACACACTCCTATTGAATATGCGTCCACCTGTATTTTGTATAAGCCTAGGCTACATCTTGATTTACCCAGTTTATCAATAGAGATTTACCATTCAAATAAATTATTACCAATAATGTTGTGTAGTTAGATTGGTCAGATTGATTGTATAATTGATTAATTAATGCTTACATGGCTGTCTCTGAAGAATTGTCATCAAACATTTCAAATGTAATGATATTGAACTCAAAAGATTTGTCTGGATCAAGTGCCATTCTATGACTTTGGCTAATGCACCTTCTCTTTTTCCTGTGGTATTGTTTTAGTATGGAGTATTGTGATGATGGTATGGAGTATTGTGATGGTATGGAGTATTGTGATACTAATCCTGGTATCGTGACAACACTAGTATAGAAGTTACCAATGCCTGTATTTATATCTGAATACCTGTATCTGAATGCCTGTATTTATATCGGAATACCTGAAGTTGTATCTGAATACCTGTATTTATATCGGAATACCTGAAGTTGTATCTGAATACCTGTATTTATATCTGAATACCTGAAGTTGTATCTGAATACCTGAAGTTGTATCTGAATACCTGTATTTATATCTGAATACCTGAAGTTGTATCTGAATACCTGAAGTTGTATCTGAATACCTGAAGTTGTATCTGAATACCTGAAGTTGTATCTGAATACCTGAAGTTGTATCTGAATACCTGAAGTTGTATCTGAATACCTGTAGTTGTATCTGAATACCTGTATTTGTATGTGATTAACTATTCTCTCATTGTGTTGCAGAGGAAGCCTGTCAGACGGAGACCTCCTCCGTGCTCCCTGCAGCTTCACAACATGAAACATGACCATGGGGAACTGGAGGTAGAAGTCATTATGTTTCTGTTTTAGAAAATGCTGATTTGGCTACGAGGAAATTCCCCTCTTAGTAAATGTCCAGTCTTTTAAACCAAGGCCGGAAATGACCTTTAAAATGTCAAGCGCGCCTGATTGATGTTTTGGTCTGTTAGTTGTCCTCTTTCTGGGGATTGCGTTCAAGTGGTCTGTCTCAGTCACTATCTTGGTCTTATAGTGACAACCGTCTCTGTTAACTCTTTGGTGTCTGTCGTGTCCATAGAAACCCAGCATCGTCTCTCCACAACCCCCCAAAGTCAAGCTGAAGACTTCCAAGAGCTCCCCCCTCATCGAGAAGCTGCAGGTCAGTGTATCCCTGTCTGTGTGTTGCTGTCCAAGTCTTGGCCTAGCTGCTCTCAGATCTGACAATGATATAGTTTGAGAAGTTGACTGAAAGATCTGGTGCCAGGCAAGGGCAGAAAGCTTTTGTTTGCACTTTCAAATCACTCCTACAGAATTGTTTTTCAATGTGCCTCAAAACAAAGTGAAACCTTTTAGTAGATGTTGTAGCAGGAAACAACCTCAGAAAACAACCTCTGTCTGACACAGAGGCCAGTAGAAGTTATGTAGAGATCTCTGTCTGACACAGAGGCCAGTAGAGGTGCTGTAGAGATCTCTGTCTGACACAGAGGCCAGTAGAATTGCTTGATAAACATAAAAACCCACAGAAGAAAAATAATTTTCTGTGTCCCTCATTTCTGCTTAATTTGTATAAAACGGATACTGTTTATTTCCCTGTAGAAAGCAAGAATAATACCATCTTAATAGATGGGTTGGTTGTTTCGCAACAAAACCGAAGCGTGTGCAAATATGGGGCAAAACAGACAGGGTTGGCTTAGATTTTTTGACAACATGTAAAACTATATTTTGTCTCAGTGCTTGTTGAAAACAAATACATTTGTAAAATGAACACTTGTTTTTTCTCAAATACTGTACATTGTTACAGTTGTTGGGTTAGCTAATTTTGGCCATATTAGCATAGACATGACATCAGTCAAAACACCTCAAAGACATGGTATCAAGAAACAAATTAAAACTAGCTGAAACGAGCCACCGTTGTCAGCCAACCTGTCTATATTGTTGTAGTGTAACCAAGGCAACAGCAAGCTTAGATACCAGCATACAGCTGTACTGTCACGTTAGTAGGCTGGCAGTGTTTTGCTGTGGCTTTTATTTCTGACACCAATCCGCCACCTAGTGGTATGTAGATGTCAGTTAATGAATATCCCCGTCCGTGTGAGTGGTGGGGGAAGGGCCCAATCCCTGAACACTCTCCAATCGGCTGACATTGATGAGCTAATGAGCTCAAGGACAGAGAGAGAGTGAGAGAGAGAGAGAGAGAGAGAGACTGAGACAGAGAGAGACAGAGAGGCCATTCTCTGACAGGCTGGCAGGCAGCTTTACATCACCGAAGTCTCTCTGACTCCCTCGGCTCGGCTCGGCTCGGACAGAAGCCATGGGACAGAATGGTTGTCGCTTCTCTCTCTTCTTCTTCTCCCCCGTCCAGGTAGGAAAGAACAGAATCCCTCCTCCATCACTAGGATGTTAGAGGGAGGTTGTGTTCTGTAGGGTGGCTCAGTGCTGGTCCGTAGGTAGTCAGGACTGGGTCGTAGTTGTGTTGCGTCAGGTGTGTACTGTGTTGAATAGAGGAGGGCACTTCAGGATACTGAAGCAGGACAAGGACAGTAATCTCTCTCTCTCTCTCTCTCTCTCTCTCTCTCTCTCTCTCTCTCTCTCTCTCTCTCTCTCTCTCTCTCTCTGTCTCGCTCTCTCTCTGTCTCTCTCTCTCTCTCTCTCTCTCTCTCTCTCTCTCTCTCTCTCTCTCTCTCTCTCTGTCTCTCTCTCTCTCTCTGTCTCTCTCTCTCTCTCTCTCTCTCTCTGTCTCGCTCTCTGTCCTGTTCTATGACGCAGGTACAAATCTGCTTGGTGCCTACACAGCTTTTCTGGGGGAATAGGAGGAGTGGGTCAGTGTCTTTGTGAATAGGAGGAGTGGGTCAGTGTCTTTGTGGATAGAGGAGTGGGTCAGTGTCTTTGTGAATAGGAGTGGGTCAGTGTCTTTGTGAATAGGAGGAGTGGGTCAGTGTCTTTGTGAATAGGAGGAGTGGGTCAGTGTCTTTGTGAATAGACGAGTGGGTCAGTGTCTTTGTGAATAGGAGGAGTGGGTCAGTGTCTTTGTGAATAGGAGGAGTGGGTCAGTGTCTTTGTGAACAGGAGGAGTGGGTCAGTGTCTTTGTGAATAGAGGAGTGGGTCAGTGTCTTTGTGAATAGGAGGAGTGGGTCAGTGTCTTTGTGAATAGGAGGAGTGGGTCAGTGTCTTTGTGAATAGAGGAGTGGGTCAGTGTCTTTGTGAATAGGAGGAGTGGGTCAGTGTCTTTGTGAATAGGAGGAGTGGGTCAGTGTCTTTGTGAATAGGAGGAGTGGGTCATTGAGCTATTTACAGATTTTGGTTTGTCTATTTTGTCGCCTGTGTTAGTGAAGTCGTCATGTGTCTCTCTTTCTTAAGCGGTTGTCTGTGGGCTTTGATGGATGGGATCTGGAAGCCTATGTCATGTGTGTACAGTTGAAGTCGGAAGTTTACGTACACTTACGTTGGAGTCATTAAAACTCGTTTTCAACTACTCCACAAATTTCTTGTTAACAAACTATAGTTTTGGCAAGTCGGTTAGGACATCTACTTTGTGCATGACACAAGTAATTTTTCCAACAATTGTTTACAGACACATTATTTCACTTATAATTCACTGTATCACAATTCCAGTGGGTCAGAAGTTTACATACACTAAGTTGACTGTGCCTTTAAACAGCTTGGAAGATTCCAGAAAATGATGTCATGGCTTTAGAAGCTTCTGATAGGCTAATTGACATCATTTGAGTCAATTGGAGGTGTACCTGTGGATGTATTTCAAAGGCCTACCTTCAAACTCAAATATTGTAGACCTCCACAAGACTGGTTCATCCTTGGGAGCAATTTCCAAATGCCTGAAGGTACCACGTTCATCTGTACAAACAATAGTACGCAAGTATAAACACCATGGGATCACGCAGCCGTCATACTGCTCAGGAAGGAGACGCGTTCTGTCTCCTAGAGATGAACGTACTTTGGTGCGAAAAGTGCAAATCAATCCCAGAACAACAGCAAAGGACCTTGTGAAGATGCTGGAGGAAACAGGTACAAAAGTATCTATATCCACAGTAAAACAAGTCCTATATCGACATAACCTGAAAGGCCGCTCAGCAAGGAAGAAGCCACTGCTCCAAAACCGCCATAAAAAAAGCCAGACTACGGTTTGCAACTGCACATGGGGACAAAGATCGTACTTTTTGGAGAAATGTCTTCTGGTCTGATGAAAGAAAAACAGAACTGTTTGGCCATAATGACCATCGTTATGTTTGGAGGAAAAAGGGGAAGGCTTGCAAGCTGAAGAACACCATCCCAACCGTGAAGCACGGGGGTGGCAGCACCATGCTGTGGGGGTGCTTTGCTGCAGGAGGGACTGGTGCACTTCACAAAATAGATGGCATCATGAGGAAGGAAAATTATGTGGATATATTGAAGCAACATCTCAAGACATCAGTCAGGAAGTTAAAGCTTGGTCGCAAATGGGTCTTCCAAATGGACAATGACCCCAAGCATACTTCCAAAGTTGTGGCAAAATGGCTTAAGGACAACAAAGTCAAGGTATTGGAGTGGCCATCACAAAGCCCTGACGTCAATCCTATAGAAAATTGTGGGCAGAACTGAAAAAGCATTTGTGCGAGCAAGGAGGCCTACAAACCTGACTCAGTTACACCAGCTCTGTCAGGAGTAATGGGCCAAAATTCACCCAACTTATTGTGGGAAGCTTGTGGAAGGCTACCCGAAACGTTTGACCCAAGTTAAACAATTTAAAGGCAATGCTACCAAATACTAATTGAGTGTATGTAAGCTTCTGACCCACTGGGAATGTGATGAAATAAATAAAAGCTGAAATAAATCATTCTCTCTACTATTATTCTGACATTTCACATTCTTAAAATAGAGTGGTGATCCTAACTGACCTAAGACAGGGAATTTTTACTAGAATGAAATGTCAGGAATTGTGACAAACTGAGTTTAAATGTATTTGGCTAAGGTGTATGTAAACTTCCGACTTCAACTGTACATGTACCTCATAGTTCTGCTTTTAAAACTTCGTACCAGAATCAAGCTCTTCTGTCTCTCTCTCTTCTGGCCTATGTAGCATTGTTGCTCATAGACCAGCTGCCTGTCTTTTATAACCTTTAGTGGATAGGGTTCTAGATTCAACCAAAAGGTGAACTTTCATCTGTAGCCCCTGGGCAGGTAGTTAAAAACCCGTCATGGTGAGACTGCAAGATCATCGGCGCTGACCTCTCTCTCTTTCTCTAACCTATCCTATCTCCCCTCCCTCTCTCTCTCTCTCTTTCTCTCTCTCTCCAACTCCAGGCAAACCTAGCCCTGTCGCCCACCTCTCTGCTGCCCTCGCCCAAGAGTCCCGAGGTGAAGCTGGCGCCGACTCCCATCTCCCCCACAACCCCTTGCTTCTCTCCCACAAGCCCTTGCAGCCCCCTCAGCCCCACCCTGAGGCCCCAACTGTCCAGTGAGGAGGAAGAGCCGGTAAGCTTCGAGAGGCCGGCGGAGGGCCCCCCACTATCCAGCTTCAACAAGGTAGGGATTCTAGTGATGAACATTGTGTATTATACACTGAGTGTACAAAACATTAAGAACACCTTCCTAATAGACTCCCGAGTGGTGCAGTGGTCTAAGGCACTGCATCGCAGTGCTAGCTGTGCCACTAGAGATCCTGGTTCGAGTCCAGGCTCTGTCGCAGCCGGCCGCAACCGGGAGACCCATGGGCGGCGCACAATTGGTCCAGCGTCGGCCAAGGTAGGGGATATTGTCCCTATACGATATATCACAGATCTGACGAGAGGCCGGCAGACGGCACCAATAAGTCTGTCTGGAGAAATTTTTTTGGCTAGGTGCATAGAATTACATATAGATTTATAGGATCTTGGTGGCTAGGTGTACTGAACCTATCATACATGTAGGTTCAGGGTAGGTTTCTTAGAGGGCAGGCAGGTAGCCTGTCTGTTAGAGCGTTGGGCCTTTAACCGAAAGGTCGCTGGTTTGAATGCCCGAGCCGACATAGTGAGAAATCTGTTGATGTGCCCTTGAGCAAGGCTCTTAATACTAATTTGATCCAGAGGCTCCGTACTGCTATGGCTGACCCTGTAAAACAACACATTACACTGGACCTATCATACTACTATGGCTGACCCTGTAAAACAACACATTACACTGCACCTATCATACTACTATGGCTGACCCTGTAAAACAACACATTACACTGCACCTATCATACTACTATGGCTGACCCTGTAAAACAACACATTACACTGCACCTATCATACTACTATGATTGACCCTGTAAAACAACACATTACACTGCACCTATCATACTACTATGACTTACCCTGTAAAACAACACATTACACTGCACCTATCATACTACTATGGCTGACCGTGTAAAACAACACATTACACTGCACCTATCATACTACTATGGCTGACCCTGTAAAACAACACATTACACTGCACCTATCATACTACTATGGCTGACCCTGTAAAACAACACATTACACTGCACCTATCATACTACTATGGCTGACCCTGTATAACAACACATTACACTGCACCTATCATACTACTATGACTGACCCTGTAAAACAACACATTACACTGGACCTATCATACTACTGTTACTGACCCTGTAAAACAACACATTACACTGGACCTATCATACTACTGTTACTGACCCTGTAAAACAACACATTACACTGGACCTATCACACTACTGTTACTGACCCTGTAAAACAACACATTACACTGGACCTATCATACTACTATGGCTGACCCTGTAAAACAACACATTACACTGCACCTATCATACTACTATGGCTGACCCTGTAAAACAACACATTACACTGGACCTATCATACTACTATGGCTGATCCTGTAAAACAACACATTACACTGGACCTATCATACTACTATGACTGACCCTGTAAAACAACACATTACACTGGACCTATCATACTACTATGGCTGACACAGTAAAACAACACATTACACTGCACCTATCATACTACTATGGCTGACCCTGTAAAACAACACATTACACTGGACCTATCATACTACTATGGCTGACCCTGTAAAACAACACATTACACTGGACCTATCATACTACTATGGCTGACCCTGTAAAACAACACATTACACTGCACCTATCATACTACTATGGCTGACCCTGTAGAACAACACATTACACTGCACCTATCATACTACTATGGCTGACCCTGTAAAACAACACATTACACTGGACCTATCATACTACTATGACTGACCCTGTAAAACAACAGATTACACTGGACCTATCATACTACTATGACTGACCCTGTAAAACAACACATTACACTGCACCTATCATACTACTATGGCTGACCCTGTAAAACAACACATTACACTGCACCTATCATACTACTGTTACTGACCCTGTAAAACAACACATTACACTGCACCTATCATACTACTATGACTGACCCTGTAAAATAAGACATTACACTGGACCTATCATACTGCTATGGCTGACCCTGTAAAACAACACATTACACTGCACCTATCATACTACTATGGCTGACCCTGTAAAACAACACATTACACTGCACCTATCATACTACTATGGCTGACCCTGTAAAACAACACATTACACTGGACCTATCATACTACTATGGCTGACCCTGTAAAACAACACATTACACTGCACCTATCATACTACTATGGCTGACCCTGTAAAACAACACATTACACTGCACCTATCATACTACTATGGCTGACCCTGTAAAACAACACATTACACTGCACCTATCATACTACTATGGCTGACCCTGTAAAACAACACATTACACTGCACCTATCATACTACTATGGCTGACCCTGTAAAACAACACATTACACTGGACCTATCATACTACTATGGCTGACCCTGTAAAACAACACATTACACTGGACCTATCATACTACTATGACTGACCCTGTAAAACAACACATTACACTGGACCTATCATACTACTATGGCTGACACAGTAAAACAACACATTACACTGCACCTATCATACTACTATGGCTGACCCTGTAAAACAACACATTACACTGGACCTATCATACTACTATGGCTGACCCTGTAAAACAACACATTACACTGGACCTATCATACTACTATGGCTGACCCTGTAAAACAACACATTACACTGGACCTATCATACTACTATGGCTGACCCTGTAAAACAACACATTACACTGCACCTATCATACTACTATGGCTGACCCTGTAGAACAACACATTACACTGCACCTATCATACTACTATGGCTGACCCTGTAAAACAACACATTACACTGGACCTATCATACTACTATGACTGACCCTGTAAAACAACACATTACACTGGACCTATCATACTACTATGGCTGACCCTGTAAAACAACACATTACACTGGACCTATCATACTACTATGGCTGACCCTGTAAAACAACACATTACACTGCACCTATCATACTACTATGGCTGACCCTGTAAAACAACACATTACACTGCACCTATCATACTACTATGACTGACCCTGTAAAACAACACATTACACTGCACCTATCATACTACTGTTACTGACCCTGTAAAACAACACATTACACTGGACCTATCATACTACTATGACTGACCCTGTAAAACAACACATTACACTGGACCTATCATACTACTGTTACTGACCCTGTAAAACAACACATTACACTGGACCTATCATACTACTATGACTGACCCTGTAAAACAACACATTACACTGCACCTATCATACTACTATGGCTGACCCTGTAAAACAACACATTACACTGGACCTATCATACTACTATGGCTGACCCTGTAAAACAACACATTACACTGGACCTATCATACTACTATGGCTGACCCTGTAAAACAACACATTACACTGCACCTATCATACTACTGTTACTGACCCTGTAAAACAACACATTATACTGGACCTATCATACTACTATGACTGACCCTGTAAAACAACACATTACACTGGACCTATCATACTACTATGGCTGACCCTGTAAAACAACACATTACACTGCACCTATCATACTACTATGGCTGACCCTGTAAAACAACACATTACACTGCACCTATCATACTACTATGACTGACCCTGTAAAACAACACATTACACTGGACCTATCATACTACTGTTACTGACCCTGTAAAACAACACATTACACTGGACCTATCATACTACTATGACTGACCCTGTAAAACAACACATTACACTGCACCTATCATACTACTATGGCTGACCCTGTAAAACAACACATTACACTGGACCTATCATACTACTATGGCTGACCCTGTAAAACAACACATTACACTGGACCTATCATACTACTATGGCTGACCCTGTAAAACAACACATTACACTGCACCTATCATACTACTGTTACTGACCCTGTAAAACAACACATTACACTGCACCTATCATACTACTATGGCTGACCCTGTAAAACAACACATTACACTGGACCTATCATACTACTATGACTGACCCTGTAAAACAACACATTACACTGGACCTATCATACTACTGTTACTGACCCTGTAAAACAACACATTACACTGGACCTATCATACTACTATGACTGACCCTGTAAAACAACAGATTACACTGGACCTATCATACTACTATGACTGACCCTGTAAAACAACACATTACACTGCACCTATCATACCACTATGGCTGACCCTGTAAAACAACACATTACACTGCACCTATCATACTACTATGGCTGACCCTGTAAAACAACACATTACACTGGACCTATCATACTACTATGGCTGACCCTGTAAAATAAGACATTACACTGGACCTATCATACTGCTATGGCTGACCCTATAAAACAACACATTACACTGCACCTATCATACTACTATGGCTGACCCTGTAAAACAACACATTACACTGCACCTATCATACTACTATGGCTGACCCTGTAAAACAACACATTACACTGGACCTATCATACTACTATGGCTGACCCTGTAAAACAACACATTACACTGCACCTATCATACTACTATGGCTGACCCTGTAAAACAACACATTACACTGCACCTATCATACTACTATGGCTGACCCTGTAAAACAACACATTACACTGCACCTATCATACTACTATGGCTGACCCTGTAAAACAACACATTACACTGCACCTATCATACTACTATGGCTGACCCTGTAAAACAACACATTACACTGGACCTATCATACTACTATGGCTGACCCTGTAAAACAACACATTACACTGGACCTATCATACTACTGTTACTGACCCTGTAAAACAACACATTACACTGGACCTATCATACTACTATGACTGACCCTGTAAAACAACAGATTACACTGGACCTATCATACTACTATGACTGACCCTGTAAAACAACACATTACACTGCACCTATCATACTACTATGGCTGACCCTGTAAAACAACACATTACACTGCACCTATCATACTACTATGGCTGACCCTGTAAAACAACACATTACACTGGACCTATCATACTACTATGGCTGACCCTGTAAAATAAGACATTACACTGGACCTATCATACTGCTATGGCTGACCCTGTAAAACAACACATTACACTGCACCTATCATACTACTATGGCTGACCCTGTAAAATAACACATTACACTGCACCTATCATACTACTATGGCTGACCCTGTAAAACAACACATTACACTGGACCTATCATACTACTATGGCTGACCCTGTAAAACAACACATTACACTGCACCTATCATACTACTATGGCTGACCCTGTAAAACAACACATTACACTGCACCTATCATACTACTATGGCTGACCCTGTAAAACAACACATTACACTGCACCTATCATACTACTATGGCTGACCCTGTAAAACAACACATTACACTGGACCTATCATACTACTATGGCTGACCCTGTAAAACAACACATTACACTGCACCTATCATACTACTATGGCTGACCCTGTAAAACAACACATTACACTGCACCTATCATACTACTATGGCTGACCCTGTAAAACAACACATTACACTGCACCTATCATACTACTATGGCTGACCCTGTAAAACAACACATTACACTGGACCTATCATACTACTATGGCTGACCCTGTAAAACAACACATTACACTGGACCTATCATACTACTATGACTGACCCTGTAAAACAACACATTACACTGGACCTATCATACTACTATGGCTGACACAGTAAAACAACACATTACACTGCACCTATCATACTACTATGGCTGACCCTGTAAAACAACACATTACACTGGACCTATCATACTACTATGGCTGACCCTGTAAAACAACACATTACACTGGACCTATCATACTACTATGGCTGACCCTGTAAAACAACACATTACACTGGACCTATCATACTACTATGGCTGACCCTGTAAAACAACACATTACACTGCACCTATCATACTACTATGGCTGACCCTGTAGAACAACACATTACACTGCACCTATCATACTACTATGGCTGACCCTGTAAAACAACACATTACACTGGACCTGTCATACTACTATGACTGACCCTGTAAAACAACACATTACACTGGACCTATCATACTACTATGGCTGACCCTGTAAAACAACACATTACACTGGACCTATCATACTACTATGGCTGACCCTGTAAAACAACACATTACACTGCACCTATCATACTACTATGGCTGACCCTGTAAAACAACACATTACACTGCACCTATCATACTACTATGACTGACCCTGTAAAACAACACATTACACTGGACCTATCATACTACTATGACTGACCCTGTAAAACAACACATTACACTGGACCTATCATACTACTATGGCTGACCCTGTAAAACAACACATTACACTGGACCTATCATACTACTATGGCTGACCCTGTAAAACAACACATTACACTGCACCTATCATACTACTATGGCTGACCCTGTAAAACAACACATTACACTGCACCTATCATACTACTATGACTGACCCTGTAAAACAACACATTACACTGCACCTATCATACTACTGTTACTGACCCTGTAAAACAACACATTACACTGGACCTATCATACTACTATGACTGACCCTGTAAAACAACACATTACACTGGACCTATCATACTACTGTTACTGACCCTGTAAAACAACACATTACACTGGACCTATCATACTACTATGACTGACCCTGTAAAACAACACATTACACTGCACCTATCATACTACTATGGCTGACCCTGTAAAACAACACATTACACTGGACCTATCATACTACTATGGCTGACCCTGTAAAACAACACATTACACTGGACCTATCATACTACTATGGCTGACCCTGTAAAACAACACATTACACTGCACCTATCATACTACTGTTACTGACCCTGTAAAACAACACATTACACTGCACCTATCATACTACTATGGCTGACCCTGTAAAACAACACATTACACTGCACCTATCATACTACTATGGCTGACCCTGTAAAACAACACATTACACTGGACCTATCATACTACTATGGCTGACCCTGTAAAATAAGACATTACACTGGACCTATCATACTGCTATGGCTGACCCTGTAAAACAACACATTACACTGCACCTATCATACTACTATGGCTGACCCTGTAAAACAACACATTACACTGCACCTATCATACTACTGTTACTGACCCTGTAAAACAACACATTACACTGCACCTATCATACTACTATGCCTGACCCTGTAAAACAACACATTACACTGGACCTATCATACTACTATGACTGACCCTGTAAAACAACACATTACACTGGACCTATCATACTACTGTTACTGACCCTGTAAAACAACACATTACACTGGACCTATCATACTACTATGACTGACCCTGTAAAACAACAGATTACACTGGACCTATCATACTACTATGACTGACCCTGTAAAACAACACATTACACTGCACCTATCATACTACTATGGCTGACCCTGTAAAACAACACATTACACTGCACCTATCATACTACTATGGCTGACCCTGTAAAACAACACATTACACTGGACCTATCATACTACTATGGCTGACCCTGTAAAATAAGACATTACACTGGACCTATCATACTGCTATGGCTGACCCTGTAAAACAACACATTACACTGCACCTATCATACTACTATGGCTGACCCTGTAAAACAACACATTACACTGCACCTATCATACTACTATGGCTGACCCTGTAAAACAACACATTACACTGGACCTATCATACTACTATGGCTGACCCTGTAAAACAACACATTACACTGCACCTATCATACTACTATGGCTGACCCTGTAAAACAACACATTACACTGCACCTATCATACTACTATGGCTGACCCTGTAAAACAACACATTACACTGCACCTATCATACTACTATGGCTGACCCTGTAAAACAACACATTACACTGCACCTATCATACTACTATGGCTGACCCTGTAAAACAACACATTACACTGGACCTATCATACTACTATGGCTGACCCTGTAAAACAACACATTACACTGGACCTATCATACTACTATGACTGACCCTGTAAAACAACACATTACACTGGACCTATCATACTACTATGGCTGACACAGTAAAACAACACATTACACTGCACCTATCATACTACTATGGCTGACCCTGTAAAACAACACATTACACTGGACCTATCATACTACTATGGCTGACCCTGTAAAACAACACATTACACTGGACCTATCATACTACTATGGCTGACCCTGTAAAACAACACATTACACTGGACCTATCATACTACTATGGCTGACCCTGTAAAACAACACATTACACTGCACCTATCATACTACTATGGCTGACCCTGTAGAACAACACATTACACTGCACCTATCATACTACTATGGCTGACCCTGTAAAACAACACATTACACTGGACCTATCATACTACTATGACTGACCCTGTAAAACAACACATTACACTGGACCTATCATACTACTATGGCTGACCCTGTAAAACAACACATTACACTGGACCTATCATACTACTATGGCTGACCCTGTAAAACAACACATTACACTGCACCTATCATACTACTATGGCTGACCCTGTAAAACAACACATTACACTGCACCTATCATACTACTATGACTGACCCTGTAAAACAACACATTACACTGCACCTATCATACTACTGTTACTGACCCTGTAAAACAACACATTACACTGGACCTATCATACTACTATGACTGACCCTGTAAAACAACACATTACACTGGACCTATCATACTACTGTTACTTACCCTGTAAAACAACACATTACACTGGACCTATCATACTACTATGACTGACCCTGTAAAACAACACATTACACTGCACCTATCATACTACTATGGCTGACCCTGTAAAACAACACATTACACTGGACCTATCATACTACTATGGCTGACCCTGTAAAACAACACATTACACTGGACCTATCATACTACTATGGCTGACCCTGTAAAACAACACATTACACTGCACCTATCATACTACTGTTACTGACCCTGTAAAACAACACATTACACTGCACCTATCATACTACTATGGCTGACCCTGTAAAACAACACATTACACTGCACCTATCATACTACTATGGCTGACCCTGTAAAACAACACATTACACTGGACCTATCATACTACTATGGCTGACCCTGTAAAATAAGACATTACACTGGACCTATCATACTGCTATGGCTGACCCTGTAAAACAACACATTACACTGCACCTATCATACTACTATGGCTGACCCTGTAAAACAACACATTACACTGCACCTATCATACTACTATGGCTGACCCTGTAAAACAACACATTACACTGGACCTATCATACTACTATGACTGACCCTGTAAAACAACACATTACACTGCACCTATCATACTACTATGGCTGACCCTGTAAAACAACACATTACACTGCACCTATCATACTACTATGGCTGACCCTGTAAAACAACACATTACACTGGACCTATCATACTACTATGGCTGACCCTGTAAAACAACACATTACACTGCACCTATCATACTACTATGGCTGACCCTGTAAAACAACACATTACACTGCACCTATCATACTACTATGGCTGACCCTGTAAAACAACACATTACACTGCACCTATCATACTACTATGGCTGACCCTGTAAAACAACACATATCCGGTGTATATTGTAGCCTACAGCAGTAGATTTATATTGTAGCCTACAGCAGTATATTTATATTGGAACCTACAGCAGTATATTTATATTGAAGCCTACAGCAGTATATTTATATTGTAGCCTACAGCAGTATATTTATATTGTAGCCTACAGCAGTAGATTTATATTGTAATCTACAGCAGTATATTTATATTGTAGCCTACAGCAGTATATTTATATTGTAGCCTACAGCAGTAGATTTATATTGTAGCCTACAGCAGTATATTTATATTGTAGCCTACAGCAGTAGATTTATATTGTAATCTACAGCAGTATATTTATATTGTAGCCTACAGCAGTATATTTATATTGTAGCCTACAGCAGTAGATTTATATTGTAGCCTACAGCAGTAGATTTATATTGTAACCTACAGCAGTAGATGTATATTGTAACCTACAGCAGTAGATTTATATTGTAGCCTACAGCAGTAGATTTATATTGTAGCCTACAGCAGTATATTTATATTGTAACCTACAGCAGTATATTTATATTGTAACCTACAGCAGTAGATGTATATTGTAACCTACAGCAGTATATTTATATTGTAGCCTACAGCAGTATATTTATATTGTAGCCTACAGCAGTATATTTATATTGTAACCTACAGCAGTAGATTTATATTGTAGCCTACAGCAGTAGATTTATATTGTAGCCTACAGCAGTAGATTTATATTGTAACCTACAGCAGTATATTTATATTGTAACCTACAGCAGTAGATTTATATTGTAGCCTACAGCAGTAGATTTATATTGTAACCTACAGCAGTATATTTATATTGTAACCTACAGCAGTAGATGTATATTGTAACCTACAGCAGTAGATTTATATTGTAGCCTACAGCAGTAGATTTATATTGTAGCCTACAGCAGTAGATGTATATTGTAACCTACAGCAGTAGATTTATATTGTAACCTACAGCAGTAGATTTATATTGTAACCTACAGCAGTAGATTTATACAGCAGTAGATTTATATTGTAACCTACAGCAGTAGATTTATATTGTAACCTACAGCAGTATATTTATATTGTAGCCTACAGCAGTAGATTTATATTGTAGCCTACTGCAGTATATTTATATTGTAACCTACAGCAGTATATTTATATTGTAACCTACAGCAGTAGATTCATATTGTAGCCTACAGCAGTATATGTATATTGTAACCTACAGCAGTAGATTTATATTGTAGCCTACAGCAGTAGATTTATATTGTAACCTACAGCAGTAGATTTATATTTTAGCCTACAGCAGTAGATTTATATTGTAACCTACAGCAGTATATTTATATTGTAACCTACAGCAGTAGATGTATATTGTAACCTACAGCAGTAGATTTATATTGTAGCCTACAGCAGTAGATTTATATTGTAACCTACAGCAGTATATTTATATTGTAACCTACAGCAGTAGATTTATATTGTAGACTACAGCAGTATATTTATATTGTAACCTACAGCAGTAGATTTATATTGTAACCTACAGCAGTAGATTTATATTGTAACCTACAGCAGTAGATTTATATTGTTGCCTACAGCAGTAGATTTATATTGTAACCTACAGCAGTAGATTTATATTGTAACCTACAGCAGTAGATGTATATTGTAACCTACAGCAGTATATTTATATTGTAGCCTACAGCAGTAGATGTATATTGTAACCTACAGCAGTATATTTATATTGTAGCCTACAGCAGCAGATTTATATTGTAACCTACAGCAGTATATTTATATTGTAGCCTACAGCAGTATATTTATATTGTAACCTACAGCAGTATATTTATATTGTAGCCTACAGCAGTAGATTTATATTGTAACCTACAGCAGTATATTTATATTGTAGCCTACAGCAGTAGATTTATATTGTAACCTACAGCAGTAGCTGTATTGTAACCTACAGCAGTATATTGATATTGTAGCTGTATTGTAACCTACAGCAGTAGATTGATATTGTAGCTGTATTGTAACCTACAGCAGTAGATTGATATTGTAGCTGTATTGTAACCTACAGCAGTAGGTTGATATTGTAGCTGTATTGTAACCTACAGCAGTATATTTATATTGTAGCTGTATTGTAACCTACAGCAGTAGATTGATATTGTAGCTGTATTGTAACCTACAGCAGTAGATTGATATTGTAGCTGTATTGTAACCTACAGCAGTAGATTGATGTTGTAGCTGTATTGTAACCTACAGCAGTAGATTGATGTTGTAGCTGTATTGTAACCTACAGCAGTATATTGATATTGTAGCTGTATTGTAACCTACAGCAGTAGATTGATATTGTAGCTGTATTGTAACCTACAGCAGTAGATTGATATTGTAGCTGTATTGTAACCTACAGCAGTAGGTTGATATTGTAGCTGTATTGTAACCTACAGCAGTAGATTGATATTGTAGCTGTATTGTAACCTACAGCAGTAGATTGATATTGTAGCTGTATTGAACGTCATCATTTGGAGCTTTGACACCCTTTCTGTGCTGGGATGCTGCCTGTGACGTAACACTAACACAAGCATGGTAGTCCTACTTCAGTCAGTGGAAACCCTGTGGTCTTGATCTCTCACGCCTTCTCCTGTGGTATTGATCTCTCACGCCTTCTCCTGTGGTATTGATCTCTCACGCCTTCTCCTGTGGTATTGATCTCTCACGCCTTCTCCTGTGGTATTGATCTCTCACGCCTTCTCCTGTGACATCACTCCAGGCCACATGTCCCCTCCCCCTGGTGACACATGTCCCTAGCAGTGTGTCCTGTAGTCCTTAAATAGGCCCTCTGTCACATAGAAAATCATCTATAGAATGGGCCTCCCTATTCAAGTCAAATGTACCAGTCAAATTGCCAGGGTTAGAGGCGGTAAGCCCCTTCTATAGATTCTATTTCTATGCTCTGTAAGCCCAGGAATAGGCCTCCTGCAGTGCCTCAGCGCAGAGACCAGGGGGATTGGAGGTGTAATCCACTTAGCCTACTTCTCCCCTTCTCCTCCTCCTCCTCCTCCTCCATTCCTTCTCCCGCCCCCTCTTCCTCCTCCATTCCTTCTCCCTCCCCCTCTTCCTCCTCCATTCCTTCTCCCGCCCCCTCTTCCTCCTCCATTCCTTTTCCCTCCTCCTCCTCCACCTCCTCCATTCCTTCTCCCTCCCCCTCTTCCTCCTCCATTCCTTCTCCCTCCTCCTCTTCCTCCTCCATTCCTTCTCCCTCCCCCTCTTCCTCCTCCATTCCTTCTCCTTCCTCCTCCTCCTCCATTCCTTTTCCCTCTTCCTCCTCATCCTCCTCCATTTGTTTATTTTATTTGTTTAGGGGGCAGATCAGCTTTAGTATTGCAGATAGATTGTGGCTTCCATCAATGTAATTGTCTGCATCATTTTCAATCCCCCTTACATTTATTTAGCAAATATATATATATATATATATATATACAGCTCTGGAAAAAATTAAGACCACTGCAAAAATATACGTTTCTCTGGTTTTACTATTTATAGGTATGTGTTTGGGTGAAATTTAAAAAATGGTTTTATTCTATAAACTACTGACAACATTTCTCCCAAATTCCAAATAAAAATGTGTTGTCAGACCTTGAATAATGCAAATAAAATACGTTTTTTTAAACAACACAATACTAATGTTTTAACTTAGGAAGAGTTCAGAAATCAATATTTAGTGGAATAACCTTGATTTTCAATCACAGCTTTCATGCGTCTTGGCAGGCTCTCCACCAGTCTTTCACATTGATGTTGGGTGACTTTATGCCACTCCTGGCGCAAGAATTCAAGCAGCTCGGCTTTGTTTGATGGCTTGTGACCATCTATCTTCCTCTTGATCACATTCCATAAGTTTTCAATGGGGTTCAGGTCTGGATTGGGCTGGTAATGACAGGGTCTTGATCTGGTGGTCCTCCATCCACACCTTGATTGACCTGGCTGTGTGGCATGGCACATTGTTCTGCTGGAAAAAACAATCCTCAGAGTTGGGGAACAATGTCAGAGCAAAAGGAAACAGGTTTTCTTCCAGGACAACCTTGTACATGGCTTGATTCATGCGTCCTTCACAAAGACAAATCTGCCCGATTCCAGCCTTGCTGAAGCACCCCCAGATCATCACCGATCCTCCACCAAATTTCACAGTTGGTGCGAGACACTGTGGCTTGTAGGCCTCTCCAGGTCTCCGTCTAACCATTAGACGACCAGGTGTTGGGCAAAGCTGAAAATTGGACTCATCAGAGAAGATGACCTTACTCCAGTCCTCTACGGTCCAATCCTTATGGTATTTTGCAAACCTCAGCCTGGCTTTTCTTTGCTTCTCATTGATGAAGGGCTTTTTTCTAGCTTTGCACGACTTCAGCCCTGCCCCTAGGAGCCTGTTTCGAACCGTCCTCGCCGTGCACTTCACCCCAGCTGCCGTTTGCCATTCTTTTTGTAGGTCACTTGATGTCATCCTACGGTTGTTGAGTGACATTCGAATGAGTTGGAGGTCATCCCGGTCAGTAGAGAGTCGTTTTCGCCCTCTGCCGGTCTGTAGCTTTGTTGTCCCCAATGTCTGCTGCTTGACCTTGTTCTTATGAACCGCCGTCTTTGAAATTTTAAGGATGGAAGCAACCTGACGCTCACTGTATCCCACTAACAGTAAAGCCAGAATTGCACCCTTCTTTTCCTCACTCAAAACTTTCCTTTTCAACTCTTTTGGCCTGGTAAATAGTTATTATTTGATTAATATTACTTTTGAGGTTGTTTTTGCCATCCAGCTGGTCCTATTGCAAGAGGATAGTGATGACCACAGCAGTGGTTTTTATACTTTTCCTCGTTAAATAAGATTTGGTTCAGGTGATCACCTAATCAGTACCTAATTCAGTAGAATGAGGTGTGCCTGTGTTGGAATTCAACAGACACTGGAATGGAATGGCTGTCATACATGTAGAGATGCTGATTTCAGAAAAATGTGCAGTGGTCTCTTAATTTTTTCCAGAGCTATATATATATATATATATATATATATATATATATATATATATATATATATATATACACACACAGTTGAAGTCGTAAGTTGACATACACCTTAGCCAAATACATTTAAACTCCGTTTTTCACAATTCCTGACATTTTATCCTAGTAAAGATTCCCTGTCTTAGGTCAGTTAGGATCACCACTTTATTTTAAGAATGTGAAATGTCAGAATAATAGTAGAGAGAATGATTTATTTCAGCTTTTATTTCTTTCATCACATTCCCAGTGGGTCAGAAGTTTACATACACTCAATTAGTATTTGGTAGCATTGCCTTTAAATTGTTTAACTTGGGTCAAACGTTTCGGGTAGCCTTCCACAAGCGTCCCACAATAAGTTGGGTGAATTTTGGCCCATTCCTCCTGACAGAGCTGGTGTAACTGAGTCAGGTTTGTAGGCCTGCTTGCTCGCACACGCTTTTTCAGTTCTGCCCACAAATTTTCTATAGGATTGACGTCAGGGCTTTGTGATGGCCACTCCAATACCTTGACTTCGTTGTCCTTAAGCCATTTTGCCACAACTTTGGAAGTATGCTTGGGGTCATTGTCCATTTGGAACACCCATTTGCGACCAAGCTTTAACTTCCTGACTGATGTCTTGAGATGTTGCTTCAATATATCCACATAATTTTCCTTCCTCATGATGCCATCTATTTTGTGAAGTGCACCAGTCCCTCCTGCAGCAAAGCACCCCCACAGCATGATACTGCCAACCCCCGTGCTTCACGGTTGGGATGGTGTTCTTCGGCTTGCAAGCGACCCCCTTTTTCCTCCAAACATAATGATGGTCATTATGGCCAAACAGTTCTGTTTTTCTTTCATCAGACCAGAAGACATTTCTCCAAAAAGTACGATCTTTGTCCCCATGTGCAGTTGCAAACCGTAGTCAGGCTTTTTTATGGCGGTTTTGGAGCAGTGGCTTCTTCCTTGCTAAGCGGCCTTTCAGGTTATGTCGATATAGGACTTGTTTTACTGTGGATATAGATACTTTTGTACCTGTTTCCTCCAGCATCTTCACAAGGTCCTTTGCTGTTGTTCTGGGATTGATTTGCACTTTTCGCACCAAAGTACGTTCATCTCTAGGAGACAGAACGCGTCTCCTTCCTGAGCAGTATGACGGCTGCGTGGTCCCATGGTGTTTATACTTGCGTACTATTGGCCAATTTATTATTATTTATTTTTATTATTTATTAAATGTCAGGAATTGTGAAAAACTGAGTTTAAATGTATTTGGCTAAGGTGTATGTAAACTTCCGACTTCAACTGTATATATATATATATATATATACACATACTACCAGTCAAAAGTTTGGACACACCTACTCATTCAAGGGTTTTTCTTTATTTTTTCTATTTTTTACATTGTAGAATAATAGTGAAGACATCAAAACTATGAAATAACACATGAAAAAATGCATTTCAATTAACAGGTGTGCCTTCTTAAAAGTTAAATAGTGGAATTTATTTCCTTCTTAATGCGTTTGAGCCAATCAGTTGTGTTGTGACAAGGTAGGGGTGGTGTACAGAAGATAGCCCTATTTGGTAAAATACCAAGTCCATATTATGGCAAGAAGAGCTCAAATAAGCAAAGAGAAACGACAGTCCATCATTACTTTAAGACATGAAGGTCAGTCAATATTGAACATTTCAAGAACTTTGAAAGTTTCTTCAAGTGTAGTCGCAAAAACCATCAAGCGCTATGATGAAACTGGCTCTCATGAGGACCGCCACAGGAATGGAAGACCCAGAGTTACCTCTGCTGCAGTGGATAAGTTCATTAGAGTTACCAGCCTCAGAAATTGCAGCCCAAATAAATGCTTCACAGAGTTCAAGTAACAGACATCTCAACATCAACTGTTCAGAGGGGACTGTGTGAATCAGGCCTTCATGGTCGAATTGCTGCAACGAAACCACTACTAAAGGACACCAATAAGAAGAAGAGACCTGCTTGGGCCAAGAAACACGAGCAATGCACATTAGATAGGTGGAAATTGGAGTCCAAATTGGAGATTTTTGGTTCCAACCTCCGTGTCTATGTGAGAAGCGGTGTGGGTGAACGGATGATCTCCGCATGTATATTTCCCACCGTAAAGCATGGAGGAGGAGGTGTTATGGTGTGGGGGTGCTTTGCTGGTGACACTGTCTGTGATTTATTTAGAATTCAAGGCACACTTAACCAGCATGGCCACCACAGCATTCTGCAGTGATACGCAATCTCATCTGGTTTGGGCTTAGTGGGACTATCAATTGTTTTTCAACAGGACAATGACCCAAAACACCTCCAAGCTGTGTAAGTGCTATTTTACCAAGAAGCAGAGTGATGGAGTGCTGCATCAGATGACCTGGCCTCCACAATCCCCTGACCTCAACCCAATTGAGTCGGACGGCAGAATGAAGGAAAAGCAGCCAACAAGTGCTCAGCATATGTGGGAACTCCTTCAGGACTGTTGGAAAAGCATTCCAGGTGAAGCTGGTTGAGAGAATGCCAAGAGTGTGCAAAGCTGTCATCAAGGCAAAGGGTGACTATTTGAAGAATCTCAAATACAAAATATATTTTGATTTGTTTAACACTTTTTTGGTTACTACATGAGTCCATATGTGTTATTTCATAGTTTTGATCTCTTCACTATTATTCTAGAATGTAGAAAATAGTAAAAATAAAGAAAAACCCTTGAATGAGTAGGTGTGTCCAAACCTTTGACTGGTACTGTATATATATAAATATATTTTCCTTTATTATATTTCCCCTAACCCTACCACCCCTCCCCTAATTGGAGTAAATGAATGGACAACAACTCTTAGGCTTCGACTTCAACTTCCAGCTTATACATACTAAATGACTAAAAAAGTATTCAGACCCCTTGACTATTTCAACATTTTGTTACATTACAGCCTTATTCTAAAATGGATTAAATATTTGTTTTCCCTCAGCATTCTACACCCAATACCTAATAATGACAAAGAAAAAACAGGTTTTTAGATTATTTTGCAAATGTATTACAAAGATTTTTTATTTACATGAGTATTCAGACACTTTGCTATGAGACTCGAAATTCAGCTCAGATGCATCCTGTTTCCATTGATAATCCTTGAGATGTTTCTACAACTTGATTGGACATGATTTGGAAAAGTACACACCTGTCTATATAAGGTCCTACAGTTGACAGTGCATGTCAGAGCAAAAACCAAGCCATGAGGTTGAAGGAATTGTCTGTAGAGCTCCGAGACAGGGTTGTGTCGAGGCACTGATCTGGGGAAGGGTACCAAAAAATGTCTGCAGCATTGAAGGTCCCCAAGAACACAGTGGCCTCCATCATTCTTAAGTGGAAGAAGTTTGGAACCACCAAGACTCTTCCTAGAGCTGGCCGCCCGGCCAAACTGAGCAATCGGGGGAGAAGGGCCTTGGTCAGGGAGGTGACCAAGAACCCGATGGTCACTCTGACAGAGCTCTAGAGTTCCTCTGTGGAGATGAGAGAACCTTCCAGGGACAACCATCTCTGCAGCACTCCACCAATCAGGCCTTTATGGTAGAGTGGCCAGACGGAAGCCACTCCTCAGTAAAAGGCACATGACAGCCTGCTTGGAGTTTGCCAAAAGGCACCTAAAGACTCTCAGACCATGAGAAACAAGATTCTCTGGTCTGATGAAACCAAGATTGAACTCTTTGGCCTGAATGCCGGGTGTCACGTCTGGAGGAAACTTGGCACCATCCCTACGGTGAAGCATGGTGGTGGCAGCCTCATGCTGTGGGGATGTTTTTCAGCGGAAGGGACTGGGAGACTAGTCAGGATCGAGACAAATATTAACTGAGCAAAGTACAGAGAGATCCTTGATGAAAACCTGCTCCAGAGCGCTCAGGACCTCAGACTGGGGCGAAGGTTCACCTTCCAACAGGACAACGATCCTAAGCACACAGCCAAGACAACGCAGGAGTGGCTTCGGGACAAGTCTCTAAATGTCCTCGAGTGGCCCAGCCAGAGCCCGGACTTGAACCCGATCGAATATCTCTGGAGAGACTTTAAAAAAGCTGCGCAGCAACGCTCCCCATCCAACCTGACAGAGCTTGAGAGGATCTGCAGAGAAGAATGGGAGAAACTCCACAAATACAGGTGTGCAAAGCTTGTAGCGTCATACCCAAGAAGACTTGAGGCTGTAATCGCTGCCAAAGGTGCTTCAACAAGTACAGGGTCTGAATACTTATGTAAATGTGATATTTCCATTTTTTATTTGTAATAAATGTACAAACATTTCTAAAAACCTGTTTTTGCTTTGTCATTATGGGGTATTGTGTGTAGATTGATGAGGAAAAACACAATTTAATCAATTTTAGAATAAGGCTGTAGCGTAACAAAATGTGGAAAAAGTCAAGGGGTCTGAATATTTTCCGAATGCAATTTTACGGACACTATAGTTTACAGTAGTTCTCTTTTGTTTGTTTTTATTCCCATCTTACCCCTCCCATCTATCTTTCAGCTCCCCTCAACCCCTCCCATCTACCTTTCAGCTCCCCTCAACCCCTCCCATCTATCTTTCAGCTCCCCTCAACCCCTCCCATCTATCTTTCAGCACCCCTCAACCCCTCCCATCTATCTTTCAGCTCCCCTCAACCCCTCCCATCTATCTTTCAGCTCCCCTCAACCCCTCCCATCTATCTTTCAGCTCCCCTCAACCCCTCCCATCTATCTCTGAACACCATCCAGTTTTGATTTCTATTGTGACTTTTAATAAAAATTCTGAACCTTTCTATTCTCATAGATTACCTTTCTATTCTCATAAATATTTTTTTGTTGTTGCTAAGAGTATTATTATATTATTAATCGATTGACTATTACTTTTTAAATGGACTTTGACCTCCTCCATTCCTTCTCACACCCTACTTATCCTGGGTGCCTCAATGGCCCTACTCTCCTCTAGGGGCTGTCACTCTTATCTAGTGCCCTTCTCCTCTAGGGGCTGTCACTCTTATCTAGTGCCCTTCTCCTCTAGGGGCTGTCACTCTTATCTAGTGCCCTACTCCTCTAGGGGCTGTCACTCTTATCTAGTGCCCTTCTCCTCTAGTGCCCTTCTCCTCTAGGGGCTGTCACTCTTATCTAGTGCCCTTCTCCTCTAGGGGCTGTCACTCCTATCTAGTGCCCTTCTCCTCTAGGGGCTGTCACTCCTATCTAGTGCCCTTCTCCTATAGGGGCTGTCACTCCTATCTAGTGCCCTTCTCCTCTAGGGGCTGTCACTCCTATCTAGTGCCCTTCTCCTATAG
This sequence comes from Coregonus lavaretus, assembly GCF_964263955.1. NCBI lineage: Eukaryota > Metazoa > Chordata > Actinopteri > Salmoniformes > Salmonidae > Coregonus > Coregonus lavaretus. Next base: position 42,765,140 of record NC_140013.1, read on the forward strand.
GGGCTGTCACTCTTATCTAGTGCCCTTCTCCTATAGGGGCTGTCACTCTTATCTAGTGCCCTTCTCCTCTAGGGGCTGTCACTCTTATCTAGTGCCCTTCTCCTCTAGGGGCTGTCACTCCTATCTAGTGCCCTTCTCCTCTAGGGGCTGTCACTCTTATCTAGTGCCCTACTCCTCTAGGGGCTGTCACTCTTATCTAGTGCCCTTCTCCTCTAGTGCCCTTCTCCTCTAGGGGCTGTCACTCTTATCTAGTGCCCTTCTCCTCTAGGGGCTGTCACTCTTATCTAGTGCCCTTCTCCTCTAGGGGCTGTCACTCTTATCTAGTGCCCTACTCCTCTAGGGGCTGTCACTCTTATCTAGTGCCCTTCTCCTCTAGTGCCCTTCTCCTCTAGGGGCTGTCACTCTTATCTAGTGCCCTTCTCCTCTAGGGGCTGTCACTCTTATCTAGTGCCCTTCTCCTCTAGGGGCTGTCACTCTTATCTAGTGCCCTACTCCTCTAGGGGCTGTCACTCTTATCTAGTGCCCTTCTCCTCTAGTGCCCTTCTCCTCTAGGGGCTGTCACTCTTATCTAGTGCCCTTCTCCTCTAGGGGCTGTCACTCTTATCTAGTGCCCTACTCTCCTCTAGGGGCTGTCACTCTTATCTAGTGCCCTACTCCTCTAGGGGCTGTCACTCTTATCTAGTGCCCTTCTCCTCTAGGGGCTGTCACTCCTACTATTACTACTCAATATGACTTGTTAGATTATTAAAACTAATTAGCAACATAATCCATAATTAAAGACATTAAAACGCATATTTTGTTAAGTTGTTCCTAATAAAATAAAACAAACAATGTAATTAATCATGATTGTCTTTCTATGATGTTGTATTAAAGTACAAAAGGCCAAAATCATAGAAAGACAGAGATTGAAACAGAGATCAAGATCATCAAGTCTGACTGAAGCCTGACTTTATTCATTAGCTGTTGTGTGTTGCGCAACACTCAGTGTCTTCCTGTTTTTCTCTCTCCCCCCGTAGAGTCGAGTTCGGCTGTCCTTAAAGAGGCGTCCGCCCACACGGCAGCACCGGCAGTCACGTGTTGAGGAGGGCGTAGTCTCTGAGGGAGGGTGTGTGTCCCAAGGTGACCCAGACGGCCTCCAGGTGAACGGGGCCGAGGACCAGGTGGACCAAGTGTTTGAGCAGCCAGGTGAGGGCGGGGATGGGGGGGAGGAGACCCGGGGAAGCCCCCCGTCTCACCCAGACACTCTGACAGAGACTGGAGACAGGGACAGTGAACAGGCCAAAGGGGACCAAGTGCTGGAGGAGGAGACAGGAGAGGCGGCCCCAGCCACCCAGGATGTGGAGGAGGAAGCTGGGGAGCAGGCCCTAGGTGAGCCCCAGGCTTCAGATTCTCTGGAGGCCATAGAGGAGGAGGGGTCTTGTCACCTATTGTTCCAAAAGAGCCAGACAAACAACCAGACAGAGGAACAGGAGGATCCACCACAGCCTCGGGAGGGGGATGAAAACCTCTGAACAATGTTTACAAATCACTGTAGATAGAAATCATACAATCAGTCAATGGGTGAGTCCCAAATGGAACCTCCTATTGCCTTTATAGTGCACTATTTTTGACCAGAGCCCTGGTCAAAAGTAGTGCACTATAAAAGGAATAGGGGTGTCATTTGGGACGCATCCTCATTAATTATGAAACTTGCATAATCTGCATAATCTTGGTACACAGAACTAAATCTTGCGTACATGCCTGTCGTATTTAAATGTGTCTGTTGCAATGGATAGACAGTCCTCTGCATAGCTTTGTGTTCAATCAGATACCGTTGGAGGTGATCATTTCTTGTTTCTGCAGCAGTTTAAATAATAGTTCTCTCTATAGTATTTGGCCCAGCTGTCTCACCTCTCCTGGTCTCCTCTCCTGGTCACCTCTCACTTCTCCTGGTCACCTCTCACCGCTCCTGGTCACCTCACCTCTCCTGGTCACCTCTCACGGTCACCTCTCACCTCTTCTGGTCACCTATCCTGGTCACCTATCACCTCTCCTGGTCACAGCTATCCTCTCACGGTGACCTCTCACCTCTCCAGGTCAACTCTCTCTCTCCTGGTCAACTCTCTCTCTCCTGGTCAACTCTCTCTCTCCTGGTCACCTCTCACCTCTCCTGGTCACCGCTAACCTCTAACGGTCACCTCTCACCTCTCCAGGTCAACTCTCTCTCTCCTGGTCAACTCTCTCTCTCCTGGTCAACTCTCTCTCTCCTGGTCAACTCTCTCTCTCCTGGTCACCTCTCACTTCTCCTGGTCACCTCTCACTTCTCCTGGTCACCTCTCACTTCTCCTGGTCACCTCTCACTTCTCCTGGTCACCTCTCACCTCTCCTGGTCACCTCTCACCTCTGCTGGTCACCTCTCCTGGTCACCTCTCACTGCTCCTGGTCACCTCACTTCTCCTGGTCACCTCTCACCTCTCCTGGTCACCTCTCACCTCTGCTGGTCACCTCTCCTGGTCACCTCTCACTTCTCCTGGTCACCTCTCACCTCTCCTGGTCACCTCTCACCTCTCCTGGTCACCTCTCACCTCTGCTGGTCACCTCTCCTGGTCACCTCTCACCTCTCCTGGTCACCTCTCACCTCTCCTGGTCACCTCTCACCTCTCCTGGTCACCTCTCCTGGTCACCTCTCACCTCTGCTGGTCACCTCTCCTGGTCACCTCTCACCTCTCCTGGTCACCTCTCACCTCTCCTGGTCACCTCTCACCTCTCCTGGTCACCTCTCCTGGTCACCGGTCACCTCTCCTGGTCACCTCTCACCTCTCCTGGTCACCTCTCCTGGTCACCTCTCTCACTGGAGGACAGGCAGCTTGTCAAGCTCTAAGACACTGGAGCAGAGTGTGAATTGTTGATAATATTGATAATTTGACTGAGACTCTCGCCGACAGCGAGACACATCAATATCAACATATATAGCCTCCCTACTGTCACTTTATTTTACTTCTGCTCTTTTTTTTCTCAACACTTTTTTTTGTTGTTGTTTTATTTTTACTTTTTTTGTTAAAAATAAATGCACTGTTGGTTAAGGGCTGTAAGTAAGCATTTCACTGTAATGTCTGCACCTGTTGTATTCGGCGCATGTGACCAATAACATTTGATTTGATTTGAAAGCATCAGAGTGAGCGAAACAGCGCCCCCTCTGTCTCAGGATGTGTAGCCCGTCTATCTGATGCTGTCTGAGCAAAAAGAGTAAACATTATTTCGTGTTGTTTCCTTTTTTTTTTTTTTTATTGTTCAAATTTTTGGGGGGGAAGCATGGCTTCCTTTGGCATCCATGAATACACTCCACTGTAGTAGCCAAATGTCATTACACTTTATGGTGTTTGTAACAGATGTGTGCAGCCGCAGGTAGACAACTTTTTAAAGTGATTTTGTTCGACAATCAGATAGTTGTGTTCATGACATATTAAAATGTCATACATTTTTTTAAATGATTTATTTGATAATTCAGACCAGCCGCAAGGCAATACTCAACACACTTAAAGAAAGAAAGAAAGAAAGAAAGAAAGAAAGAAAGAAAGAAAGAAAGAAAGAAAGAAAGAAAGAAAGGAAAATGGCCTCTGGTTTTAGCTAGTCTTGATGTCTGGACTGTTGAATGGAATGTTAAAAAATTATAATAATCTAAACAGATCTGGAAAGAGTCAAGAATCCTGTGAAACAACGCACTCCCCTGGTCATAACATCACCACAACGATAGAGTCCAGAGGGGCAGAGGATAGTGGAGGTGCCGAATACTATGTGTGCATCCCAAATGGCACCCTATCCCTATTGTGCATTACTTTTGACCAGGGCCCATAGGGTGCACTATATAGGGAAATAGGGTGCCATTTGGTACACACTCTATAAATACAATGGTATAAGGAAGGTAAATGAGAATAGTTTCCAAATGTGAAGAAACTTGCAAGTTCTGCCATCCTCACCCAAACACACCTCAGTTACGAATTTATATTTGTAACTTTTGCCCCTTTTTGTAATTTCTCAAGGTGTTTTGGGTTTACTTTGCTGATTCTGTTTTTCCAATCGTTGTGTACATTAAAGTTTAGACTTTTTTGCTTTTCTCACTGTAAATTACAATGCCACTGTATTTGACACAGGAGAGTGACAGATATATGGCTTGTATTGTATAGCCTGAATCTATGGCTCTGGTCCGCAGCATGTAAAGAAAAAATAAAAAGTAGAATGAAGAGCTTGATGATTATTATTGTAATTCCAGAGTTGGTGGTGATGAATAAATACGTTTATTATTATTATTATTATTATTATTATTATTATTATTATTATAAGTTTAGAGTTGGAAGAGTGATGAGGATGCCTTCAAAGCCAGTATTGTGGGACTCAGTGGCGGTCGGTGCCGTTTAAGATTAGGGAGGACAATTATTATTTTGGGGGGGGGAGCATGGCCTTATTTCTATTACAGCATATTGGATGACTCTCATTCATATTCCATTCACACAGCTCAATGTAACATCGATAGGTTTAGGCTACTACATGAATGTTCCCTGTACCCATCATGAGGTTGCTACAACCTGGCCTACAAATGAAAGTTTACAACGTAGGTGCACAGGTCCGAAAGACAAACTGGAGTAATCAAGGTGACAGACAGTGACACATTCAATACTGCCTTGCACACTCTTACCTGCATCTAGCTGATCTGCAGTGTAACGAGAGTTTCTGTTGGACAAATTCAGGTAGGTCCCTCCCCGTTTCGTTCCGCTCGCTTCCGTTTAAGAAACGTTTTTGCTACAGAATCTGCGGAATGAATACACCCCTGATCATCCGCGCACACAGTTCACTTTCATAGCAGCCACCTAAAGCATCATCACTTTGCTCTTTGTATAATTCCTTCTCACATCTACGTGCTCTCCTCCTCTCACCTTTTCCCTTCGCTTGTGGACTTCAGCTGTCTGTGACCAGGCGCAAAAACCCTCTCCAAGCCAAACCTTCATACCATAACCGCTAACCGCTACACACAGCCTACATCGTTGTCACCGTAGTAACGTTATAGTCAACAAACTAGAACTAACGCGTTAGTAAACCCACAATCCAATCCATGTGTACGATCACGCAGCACAGTGTACAGCAAGCAGTTTAGCAGTAACACCTGCAGGCCTTGTTGGCAATAAATTAATAAAACTGAAAGCTTACCTTGACTTGGAAGAGTTTCAGTGTTGGATAGCCATAGCCAGCTAGCTAACATAAATAGCATTCCTCTGTTTGAGTCAGGTTGTTGAGTAGGCTATATTAGCTAAGTATGTGAAAGGTAAACTAAGAAAAATAAGAAATTTGTTCAAAACTGTTAAACTATTGTCTTTCTCTCTCTTTGAGTCAACTGCTCACCACATTTTATACACTGCAGTGCTAGCTAGCTGTAGCTTATGCTTTTAGTACTAGATTAATTCTCTGATCCTTTGATTGGGTGGACAACATGTCAGTTCATGCTGCAAGAGCTCTGATAGGTTGGAGGATGTCCTCCGGAAGTCGTCATAATTACTGTGTAAGTCCATGGAAGTGGACGAGAACCATGAGCCTCCTAGGTTTTGTATTGAAGTCAATGTACCCAGAGGAGGACGGAAACTAGCTGTCCTCCGGCTACACCATGGTGCTACCCTACAGAGTGCTGCTGAGGCTACTGTAGACCTTCATTGTAAAACTGTGTGTTTTAATCAGTTATTTGTTGACATGAATATATTTATTATAGATGTATCTAAAAATGATAACTTTTTTAGTGTTTCACTATAAAAAAAAAAAATCACTTAGTAGGATGGTCCTCCCCTTATTCCTCTGAGGAGCCTCCACTGGTAGGACTAGAGTATTTCAAAGACGTTGATGCCTTCTTGCCTGTGTAGACAGTAGTCATACAAGCCATTGTTAAAATGTTATGCTTTTTTTTTTTCTTCTATTGTGGCTGTGTGCTCTTACACTTTTTGGATTTGGAAAATAGAAGAATAAATGTTTATTGTAATGTCATTGGTATGTGGTCCTCTGTAGCTCAGCTGGTAGAGCACAGCGCTTGTAATGCCAGGGTAGTGGGTTCGATCCCCGGGACCACCCATACACAAAAAATGTATGCACACATGACTGTAAGTTGCTTTGGATAAAAGCGTCTGCTAAATGGCTTATTATTATAGTTACACTGCACACTTCATCATTTCCTGCAGTACTCACTTCTTTCACATGGGGGCGAAATACTCCCAGCAATACCTGCCCTTCTATTTATTTATTTTATTTTTTTGTCATTTAGCAGACGCTCACACCTGCCTATTCCATTCTAATACGTTCTATTCCATTCTAATACGTTCTATTCCATTCTAATACGTTCTATTCCATTCTAATACGTTCTATTCCATTCTAATAAATTATAATCCATTCTACTCTATTCCATTCTATTCTATGGTTTATCAATATTTACTACATCTCAATATTAGGGGACATTCCTACAGGACTGAAGTAAAACAGGCTGGCCTACTCAACAAACTTTAAAAGTCCTGGAAAATGCCTATGGAATGAAATCGAAATGTGATATGGGAACACACCTTATTGACAGGGAAAGCTGCTGCCGCTGGTCTCTTGACACATTTGGCAACTCTCTCTTCTTTTCTTATTCTTTCTCGCTCTGACTAAAGACAACGCCTTCTTCCGTTTCTGAAGTTTAACAAGGTTAAGTCACCTGGGCAGGGGAGAAAGGAATAGTCTAATGGAAGTTGTATCACAACGCTGAGTAGACTACAAACATATTTTTATTACATATCATATGTAAGCCAGTATTGATTAAATGTTCGTTATTGAATATAGCTTACTGTCTTGAGACGGAGAAAGGGCAAGGTAAAAGTGTCTCATAGTTCCGGGTTTGGGGACATTTTCCCGAGTATTGGAATAATTTGGGAAACATGGACATTATCGAGTTACAACCGGTTCAGCGGTCTGGAAGTCTTGACAACAACAATCACCATGCTGAAAATACCGCCAAGCAACAGGTGAGTTTAAATCGAATCGATGAATGCCATATTCGTCAATAGAAAGAAAAGGGTAGGCTGTTATTGAAAGTGGAGTCGCCTCAGGTGTAGTCTAAGTCAACCTTGTTCACCACGCTCGGCTTCAGAGCACAACGCAGCTTTTACAATACGCACAAAGTCCAATATGTTTTATTGCAGACAGACATTCGGGGCGTTTCTTGATTTGGGCGTTCCTCGATATCAGGAAACGCCCATTGGTGCCTGCCATTGGTCAGTCCATTGATAACTGCCGTTGGTCAGTTCAGGTTTTATGTTACTGATGGTTTGTACCATTGTGGCTACTATTAAAGCCCCATCTAGTTGTCGCATCATGGATAACAGTTGTTGACAGCAGTAGCTAAGCCTAACCCTTTTTCTAACCTTAACCTCAGTCTCCTAACCTGCCACATTAGTTATCCTAACCCAAAACGTTAATTCTCCTAACCTGCCACGTTAGTTCTCCTAACCTGCCACGTGAGTTCTCCTAACCTGCCACGTGAGTTCTCCTAACCTGCCACGTGAGTTCTCCTAACCTGCCACGTTAGTTCTCCTAACCTGCCACGTGAGTTCTCCTAACCTGCCACGTGAGTTCTCCTAACCTGCCACGTGAGTTCTCCTAACCTGCCACGTTAGTTCTCCTAACCTGCCACGTTAATTCTCCTAACCTGCCACGTAAGTTCTCCTAACTTGCCACGTAAGTTCTCCTAACCTGCCACGTTAGTTCTCCTAACCTGCCACGTTAATTCTCCTAACCTGCCACGTTAGTTCTCCTAACCTGCCACATTAGTTCTCCCAACCTGCTATGTAAACAAACCACCAACCCCATCAGTATCACCACACCAGTGTTATGAGACTAATGGTTTCTCGACACAAATGATTTGATTACATAGCAGGTTAGGATAACAAACGTAGCAGGTTAGGATAACAAACGTGGCAGGTTAGGATAATTAAAGTGGCAGGTTAGGTGAATTAGCATGGCAGGTTAGGAGAATGAGGTTAAGGTTAGGAAAAGGGAGAGACTGTTGTCCCCGATCCGAAAGAAACAGCCACAGACCAATAGCGAGCATCAATGGATGTAACTTGACATCAAGAAACGCCGATATCAGAAAACGCCCCTAAGTGCAGTCTGCAATTACACCCTTCTCCAAAAGGCGGTGGAAATGTGCCCTAAATAAGACGCTGTCCCATACACATGGTGGCTGCGATGCGGATGCCGGGAAATATTGGGTGAACATTTTTAGGGGGTGTGCTTGTTTCCGAAAATCCTGTTACCTGCCACGTATCTATAATCGGATTGTATAATGTCCTATATAGGTCTAAGTAAAAAAATATAATTAACAGAATAACTTGAGGGTTCTATAGCATTGAAAAATGGACTTGTCTGCTTCGCAGCATTCAGAGACAAGATGTCAGGACAGGCAATGCATTTGACAATAATTAAAATAATGAATTTATCTGAACTTTTTTTTTTATTCTCAGCTCCCACCACATCATACTGTATTTTGCCCAGTAACAACCTTGGTTGCTTCTGCATGCCCACGGCGATTGCTCCACAGTGTCATAATGTCATTGATTGTTACCACAGACTTACCAGACTCATTCATTTGGCCATGACCAGAGAACATTCTTGCAGAAACGCAGTTGTGTTTCAGTCGGAACATGCAGACAGGTGGACAAACATTTGATTTGGCTTCTGCGTGTCATTCAGAGAGTGTAATAAAAAACTGGGCTACTGTAAACTGCCTTTCACATATCCTTTAAGCACCTCCTTTATTTAGGCAGAACAGTCAATAGAATACTGACTGAACAAGTATTCTATTAGAATGTTTGTATAATTCCATATTCCATATTGCAGGGGACTTCAGATAATAGACGCAGGCTGACCACCAATGATGCAGCAGAGGAAGAAAAGCCCTTGCTTTCTCCTGAACAGGTGGGTCATCACTGCCATTTGGTGGCTGAATTATTTTCTCCCTCAACAGCACAGTGCCCTTTTATATACAGTACAGGGAATACATGGCTGGCCTACTGTTGAAAGGACTACTGTCTAATTGTAACAATTGCAAATACAGTTGAAGTCGGAAGTTTACGTACACTTAGGCTGGAGTCATTAAAACTCGTTTTTTCAACCACTCCACAAATTTATTTTTAACAAACTATAGTTTTGGCAAGTCGGTTAGGACATCTACTTTGTGCATGACACAAGTAATTTTTCTAACAATTGTTTACAGACAGATTATTTCACTTATAATTCACTGTATCACAATTCCAGTGAGTCAGAAGTTTACATACACTAAGTTGACTGTGCCTTTAAACAGCTTGGAAAATTTAGAAGCTTCTGATAGGCTAATTGACATCATTTGAGTCAATTGGAGGTGTACCTGTGGATGTATTTCAAAGCCTACCTTCAAACTCAGTGCCTCTTTGCTTGGCATCATGGGAAAATCAAAATAAATCAGCCAAGACCTGTAGACCTCCACAAGTCTGATTCATCCTTGGGAGCAATTTCCAAACGCCTGAAGGTACCACGTTCATCTGTACAAACAATAGTACGCAAGTATAAACACCATGGGACCACGCAGCCGTCATACCGCTCAGGAAGGAGACGCGTTCTGTCTCCTAGAGATGAACGTACTTTGGTGCGAAAAGTGCAAACCAATCCCAGAACAACAGCAAAGGACCTTGTGAAGATGCTGGAGGAAACAGGTACAAAATAATCTATATCCACAGTAAAACGAGTCCTATATCGACATAACCTGAAAGGCCGCTCAGCAAGGAAGAAGCCACTACTTTATCTAACCTTTATTTAACTAGGCAAGTCAGTTAAGAGCAAATTCTTATTTACAATGACGGCCTACACCGGCCAAACCCGGACGACGCTGGGCCAATTGTGCGCCGCCCTATGGGACTCCCAATCACGGCCGGTTGTGATACAGCCTGGAATCGAACCAGGGGGTCTGTAGTGACGCCTCAAGCACTGAGATGCAGTGCCTTAGACCGCTGCAGTTTGCAACTGCACATGGGGACAAAGATTGTACTTTTTGGAGAAATGTCCTCTGATCTGATGAAGCAAAAATAGAACTGTTTGGCCATAATGACCATCGTTATGTTTGGAGGAAAAAGGGGAACGCTTGCAAGCCGAAGAACACCATCCCAACCGTGAAGCACGGGGGTGGCAGCATCATGCTGTGGGGGTGCTTTGCTGCAGGAGGGACTGGTGCACTTCACAAAATCGATGGCATCATGAGGAAGGAAAATGATGTGGATATATTGAAGCAACATCAGTCAGGAAGTTAAAGCTTGGTCACAAATGGGTCTTCCAAATGGACAATGACCCCAAGCATACTTCCAAAGATGTGGCAAAATGGCTTAAGGACAACAAAGTCAAGGTATTGGAGTGGCCATCACAAAGCCCTGACCTCAATCCTATAGAAAATTTGTGGGCAGAACTGAAAAAGCGTGTGCGAGCAAGCAGGCCTACAAACCTGACTCAGTTACACCAGCTCTGTCAGGAGGAATGGGCCAAAATTCACCCAACTTATTGTGGGAAGTTTGTGGAAGGCTACCCGAAACGTTTGACCCAAGTTAAACAATTTTAAAGGCAATGCTACCAAATACTAATTGAGTGTATGTAAACTTCTGACCCACTGGGGATGTGATGAAAGAAATAAAAGCTGAAATAAATCATTCTCTCTACTATTATTCTGACATTTCACATTCTTAAAATAAAGTGGTGATCCTAACTGACCTAAGACAGGGGATTTTTACTAGGATTAAATGTCAGGAATTGTGAAAAACTGAGTTTAAATGTATTTGGCTAAGGTGTATGTTAACTTCCGACTTCAACTGTATGTGGTTTATTATTGCTTTAAGAATTAGGAACAAGGGCCACTAGCCTTGATCCTACCACAACCACACATCCAGACTGTCATAAGTGTCATTGTAACAGAAACAGGACAGTACATAATCAGCCAAGGGGGGGGGCGTCAGGGAAGTGGCACTTGACTAAAGGAGCATCTGACTTTGACCAGCGACAGAAAGAAAGTGAAAATGAATGTTTTCATTGTACGTGATCGCACAGACAGACAGAGAGACAGACAGACAGACAGACAGACAGACACAGACAGACAACAGGTTCAACTGCTTCCACCACCCCGATGAAGGTGAGTGATTAGCAGTGAAACACAATATAATATCTGAAGTGTCGTTGTGAAGGAACTAGGTTTCAAAGTTGAACAAGGAGCAGATCAGGTTTCCCATTCAGGGTTAAGCTGGGTTGGCTTGCAACAACATCTTGATATTATGATATAACATTCAGGGAAAGACAATAACCCTGTCTCCACATCATTGTTTAGTATTGGGAGGAAACTGACGTGTGTGGTGTGTTCTCAGGTTCCTGTTGGTAATGGCGGGCAGCATCATGTTGATGGAGCAGGGGTCAACCAAGATTCCATCTCTCTCAACATACAGAACAACATCGGCAACAAGGAAATGGTACTTGTATTAATTACAAAGTGTCACAGCTTTCATGTCTCTCTGGTCATGATTGAATCCAGGATCTTTGATTGTAAGATTGTGCTTTGATTCAAATCCAAAGTGTTAAAATCTAATGGGTGATGTTGGTGGCTGATGTAACTCTGAGAAATATTCACATTATCAAGCCACTTCTTACAGTGCTAAGGAAGTGGTGACATACATGTATGTGTCTGTCTGTGAAGAATTCCAGTCACAGAATTCTCAGCATGCATTGTTGTATCTGTTCTTCACCAGACTGTGGTTGGCTTCCATCTTGTCTTTGACACAGTTAGGTAGCAGTTAACAGAAGGTAACAGCTATGAAGGAGACCCCATTCTGTCTCCTAGAGATGAATGTACTTTGGTGCGAAAAGTGCAAATCAATCCCAGAACAACAGCAAAGGACCTTGTGAAGATGCTGGAGGAAACAGGTACAAAAGTATCTATATCCACAGTAAAACGAGTCCTATATCGACATAACCTGAAAGGCCGCTCAGCAAGGAAGAAGCCACTGCTCCAAAACCGCCATAAAAAAGCCAGACTACGGTTTGCAACTGCACATGGGGACAAAGATCGTACTTTTTGGAGAAATGTCCTCTGGTCTGATGAAACAAAAATATCACTGTTTGGCCATAATGACCATCGTTATGTTTGGAGGAAAAAGGGGTTGGCTTGCAAGCCGAAGAACACCATCCCAACCGTGAAGCACGGGGGTGGCAGCATCATGCTGTGGGGGTGCTTTGCTGCAGGAGGGACTGGTGCATTTCACAAAATAGATGGCATCATGAGGAAGGAAAATTATGTGGATATATTGAAGAATTTTTACTAGGATTAAATGTCAGGAATTGTGAAAAACTGAGTTTAAATGTATTTGGCTAAGGTGTATGTAAACTTCCGACTTCAACTGTAGGTAACAGGTAACAGTGAGGTAGCAGGTAACAGTTACATAGCAGGTAACAGTGAGGTAACAGGTAACAGTGAGGTAGCAGGTAACAGTTAGTTAGCAGATAAGTTAGGTAACTGCTACCTAACTTACCTGCTAACAATTAGGTAACATGTAACAGTTAGGTAGCAGGTAACAGTTAGGTGGCGGGGAACATTTAGGTAGCAGTTAGGTAACAGATAACAGTAGGTAGAAGGTAACAGTTAGGTGGCAGTTAGGTAACAGGTAACAGTTAGGTAGCAATTAACAGTTAGGTAGCAGGTACCATTCAGATAGCAGGTAGGTAGCAGGTAACAGGTAGGTAAAAGGTAACAGGTAGGTAAAAGGTAAGAGTTAGTTAAGTTTGGTAGCAGGTGACATTTAGGTAGTCGGTAACGATTATGTAACACTTAACAGTTAGGTAACATGTAACAGTTAGGTAGCAGGTAACAGTTAGGTAGCAGGTAACAGTTAGGTAGCAGGTAACAGTTAGGTAGCAGGTAACAGGTAGGTAGCAGGGAACATTTAGGTAGCAGGGAACAGGTAGGTAGCAGGTAACATTTAGGTAACAGGTAACAGTTAGGTAACAGGTAACTGTTAGGTAGCAGGTTGAAGTTAGGTAACAGGTAACAGTTAGGTAGAAGGTAACAGTTAGGTAACATGTAACAGTTAGGTAGCAGCTAACAGTTAGGTAGCAGGTAACAGTTAGTTAGCAGATAAGTTAGGTAGCAAGTAAGTTAGGTAGCAGTTAGGTAGCAGGTAACAGGTAATAGTTAGGTAAAATTTAACAGTTAGGTAGCAGGTAACAGTTAGGTAGCAGTTAGGTAACAGTTAGGTAGCAGGTAACAGTTAGGTAACAGTTGGGTAGCAGGTAACAGTTAGGTAGAAGGTAACATTTAGGTAGCAGGTAGGTAACAAGTAACAGTTAGGTAGCAGGTAACAGCTAACAGTTAGGTAACAGTTAGGTAATGGTTAGGTAGCAGGTAACAGTTAGGTAGCAGGTAGTTAGGTAGCAGGTAACAGTTAGGTAAAAGTTAGGTAGCAGTTAACAGTTAGGTACAGTTGGGTAACAGTTAGATAACAGGTAATAGTTAGGTAGCATCGCAGTGCTAACTGTGCCACTAGATCCTGGTTCGAATCCAGGCTCTGTCGCAGCCGGCCGCGACCAGGAGACTCTTGGGCGGCGCTCAATTGGCCCAGCGTCGTCCAGGGTAGGGGAGGGAATGGCCGGCAGGGATGTAGCTCAGTTGATAGAGCATGGCGTTTGCAACGCCAGGGTTATGGGTTCGATTCCCACGGGGGGCCAGTATAAAAAAAATATGTATTCACTAACTGTAAGTCGCTCTGGATAAGAGCGTCTGCTAAATGACTAAAATGTAAATGTAAAATGTATCAGGTATCAGTTAGGTAACAGGTAACATTTAGGTTGCAGGTAACAGTTAGGTAGCAGGTAACAGTTAGGTTGCAGGTAACAGTTAGGTAGCAGGTAACAGTTAGGTCAGAGTTAGGTAGCATTGTAACAGTTAAGTAACAGGTAAGTTGGGTAACAGTTAGGAGCAGGTAACAGTTAGGTGTCAGATAACAGTTAGGTAGCAGGTAACAGTTAATACTTAGGCAGGTAGCTTAGTGGTTAAGAGTGTTGTGCCAGTAACTGAAAGGTCGCTGGTTCTAATCCCCGAGCCGAATAGGTGAAAAACCTGTCTGTGCCCTTGAGCAAGGCACTTAACCCTAATTGTTCCTGTAAGTTGCTCTGGATAAGAGCGTCTGCTAAATGACAAAAAAAAACAGGTAACAGTTAGGTAACAGATAACAGTTAGGTAGCAGGTAACAGTTAAATAACAGTTAGGTAACATGTAACAGGTAACAGTTAGGTAATAGCAAAATATTAGGTAGTAGTAAACAGTTAGGTAGCAGTTAACAGTTAGGTAACAGGTAACAGTTAGGTAGCAGGTAACAGGTAACAGTTAGGTTGCAGGTAACAGTTAGGTAGTAGGTAACAGGTAAGTTAGGTATCAGGTAACAGTTAGGTAGCAGGTAACAGTTAGGTAGCAGGTAGAAGGTAACAGTTAGGTTGCAGGTAACAGTTAGGTAACAGGTAACAGTTAGGTAGTAGGTAACAGGTAAGTTAGGTATCAGGTAACAGGTAACAGTTAGGTTGCAGGTAACAGTTAGGTAGTAGGTAACAGGTAAGTAAGGTAACAGGTAACAGTTAGGTAACAGGTAACAGTTAGGTAACAGGTAACAGTTAGGTAGCAGGTAACAGTTAGGTAGCAGGTAACAGTTAGGTAGCAGGTAACAGGTAACAGTTAGGTTGCAGGTAACAGTTAGGTAGCAGGTAACAGGTAACAGTTAGGTAACAGGTAACAGTTAGGTAGCAGGTAACAGGTAACAGTTAGGTTGCAGGTAACAGTTAGGTAGCAGGTAACAGTTAGGTTGCAGGTAACAGTTAGGTAGCAGGTAACAGTTAGGTAGCAGGTAACAGGTAACAGTTAGGTTGCAGGTAACAGTTAGGTAGCAGGTAACAGGTAACAGTTAGGTTGCAGGTAACAGTTAGGTAGCAGGTAACAGTTAGGTAGCAGGTAACAGGTAACAGTTAGGTTGCAGGTAACAGTTAGGTAGCAGGTAACAGGTAACAGTTAGGTTGCAGGTAACAGTTAGGTAACAGGTAACAGTTAGGTAGTAGGTAACAGGTAACAGTTAGGTAGCAGGTAACAGGTAACAGTTAGGTTGCAGGTAACAGTTAGGTAGTAGGTAACAGGTAAGTTAGGTAACAGGTAACAGTTAGGTAACAGGTAACAGTTAGGTAACAGGTAACAGTTAGGTAGCAGGTAACAGTTAGGTAGCAGGTAACAGGTAACAGTTAGGTTGCAGGTAACAGTTAGGTAGCAGGTAACAGGTAACAGTTAGGTAACAGGTAACAGTTAGGTTGCAGGTAACAGTTAGGTAGCAGGTAACAGGCAACAGTTAGGTAACAGGTAACAGTTAGGTAACAGGTAACAGTTAGGTAGTAGGTAACAGGTAAGTTAGGTATCAGGTAACAGTTAGGTAGCACCATTACCAGATCTCACAACGCCTGCAGAAGGGTCTGGCACTGTGACAGCAGTTCTGGTATTTTACTTTACATGAAAATGCATCAATCTTTTGCTAATTTATAAAAAGAAAAAAATCGGAAATATCACATTTACATAAGGATTCAGACCCTTTACTCAGTACTTTGTTGAAGCACCTTTGGCAGCAATTACAGCATAGAGTATTCAACAAACACACCACTCGTTCATTCAAATCAATTTACAGTAGGCCTACAAATCCTGTACTCTCAATTGCAGTCAGTTCAGGAATTTAATTGCATTCCTATGGAATGAGTTGTATTGTTCTGTTTGTAGACTGTTGTGCTGTGCTATCTGTTTGTCTGTAGATTGAGTTGTGTTGTTCTGTTTCTGACTGTAAATTGCTCTGGATAAGAGGGTCTGCTAAATTAACAAAATGTAAAATAAAATGTAAAATGGTGTGCTGTGTGTAGTGTAACGTGTATTGTGTTGTCTGTAGACCAGCAGGGTGCGCAGAAGTCTGTGGAAGGTCCTCTGCCTCATCTTCCTCATCGCGCTGGTGATTGGAGTCTCCGTCATTGTGTGTTTAGGTACAGCATTTCCACTTCTATCGTAATGCTCTGGTGTCCTTACCATAGTTCATCGGTGTCTTTACCACAATAGAATAAAATAGAGTGGAATAGAGCAGAGCAGAATGAAATAGAGTGGAATAGAGCAGAGCAGAATGGAATAGAGCAGAGTAGAATGGAATAGAGTGGAATAGAGCAGAGCAGAATGGAATAGAGTAGAGTGGAATAGAGCAGAGCAGAATGGAATAGAGTAGAGTGGAATAGAGCAGAGCAGAATGGAATAGAGTGGAATAGAGCAGAGCAGAATGGAATAGAGCAGAGCAGAATGGAATAGAGTGGAATAGAGCAGATCAGAATGGAATAGAGTAGAGTGGAATAGAGCAGAGCAGAATGGAATAGAGTAGAGTGGAATAGAGCAGAGCAGAATGGAATAGAGTGGAATAGAGTGGAATAGAGCAGAGTGGAATAGAGCAGAGCAGAATGGAATAGAGCAGAGCATAATGGAATAGAACAGAGCAGAATGGAGTAGAGCAGAGCAGAATGGAATAGATTGGAATAGAGCAGAGCAGAATGGAATAGAGTGGAATAGAGCAGAGCAGAATGGAATAGAGCAGAGCAGAATGGAATAGAGTGGAATAGAGCAGAATGGAATAGAGCAGAGCAGAATGGAATAGAGTGGAATAGAGCAGAGCAGAATGGAATAGAGCAGAGCAGAATGGAATAGAGTGGAATAGAGCAGAGCAGAATGGAATAGAGCAGAGCAGAATGGAATAGAGCAGAGCAGAGTGGAATAGAGCAGAGCAGAATGGAATAGAGCAGAGCAGAATGGAATAGAGTGGAATAGAGCAGAGCAGAATGGAATAGAGCAGAGCAGAATGGAATAGAGTGGAATAGAGCAGAGCAGAATGGAATAGAGCAGAGCAGAATGGAATAGAGCAGAGCAGAGTGGAATAGAGCAGAGCAGAATGGAATAGAGTGGAATAGAGCAGAGCAGAATGGAATAGAGCAGAGCAGAGTGGAATAGAGCAGAGCAGAATGGAATAGAGCAGAACATAATGGAATAGAGCAGAACAGAATGGAATAGAGCAGAGCAGAGTGGAATAGAGCAGAACAGAATGGAATAGAGCAGAGCAGAATGGAATAGAGCAGAGCAGAGTGGAATAGAGCAGAGCAGAATGGAATAGAGCAGAGCAGAGCAGAATGGAATAGAGCAGAGCAGATTGGAATAGAGCAGAGCAGAATGGAATAGAGTGGAATAGAGCAGAGCAGAATGGAATAGAGCAGAGCAGAATGGAATAGAGCAGAGCAGAGTGGAATAGAGCAGAGCAGAATGGACTAGAGTGGAATAGAGCAGAGCAGAATGGAATAGAGCAGAGCAGAATGGAATAGAGTGGAATAGAGCAGAGCAGAATGGAATAGAGCAGAGCAGAGTGGAATAGAGCAGAGCAGAATGGAATAGAGTGGAATAGAGCAGAGCAGAATGGAATAGAGCAGAGCAGAATGGAATAGAGCAGAGCAGAATGGAATAGAGCAGAGCAGAATGGAGTAGAGCAGGGCAGAATGGAATAGAGTGGAATAGAGCAGAGCAGAATGGAATAGAGTGGAATAGAGCAGAGCAGAATGGAGTAGAGTGGAATAGAGCAGAATGGAATAGAGCAGAGCAGAATGGAATAGAGCAGAGCAGAATGGAATAGAGCAGAGCAGAATGGAATAGAGCAGAGCAGAATGTAGTAGAGCAGAGCAGAATGGAATAGAGTGGAATAGAGCAGAGCAGAATGGAATAGAGTAGAGTGGAATAGAGCAGAGCAGAATGGAATAGAGTGGAATAGAGCAGAGCAGAATGGAATAGAGTAGAGTGGAATAGAGCAGAGCAGAATGGAATAGAGTGGAATAGAGTGGAATAGAGCAGAGTGGAATAGAGCAGAGCAGAATGGAATAGAGCAGAGCATAATGGAATAGAACAGAGCAGAATGGAGTAGAGCAGAGCAGAATGGAATAGAGTGGAATAGAGCAGAGCAGAATGGAATAGAGTGGAATAGAGCAGAGCAGAATGGAATAGAGCAGAGCAGAGCAGAATGGAATAGAGTGGAATAGAGCAGAATGGAATAGAGCAGAGCAGAATGGAATAGAGTGGAATAGAGCAGAGCAGAATGGAATAGAGCAGAGCAGAATGGAATAGAGTGGAATAGAGCAGAGCAGAATGGAATAGAGCAGAGCAGAATGGAATAGAGCAGAGCAGAGTGGAATAGAGCAGAGCAGAATGGAATAGAGCAGAGCAGAATGGAATAGAGTGGAATAGAGCAGAGCAGAATGGAATAGAGTGGAATAGAGCAGAGCAGAATGGAATAGAGCAGAGCAGAATGGAATAGAGCAGAGCAGAGTGGAATAGAGCAGAGCAGAATGGAATAGAGTGGAATAGAGCAGAGCAGAATGGAATAGAGCAGAGCAGAGTGGAATAGAGCAGAGCAGAATGGAATAGAGCAGAACATAATGGAATAGAGCAGAACAGAATGGAATAGAGCAGAGCAGAGTGGAATAGAGCAGAACAGAATGGAATAGAGCAGAGCATAATGGAATAGAGCAGAGCAGAGTGGAATAGAGCAGAGCAGAATGGAATAGAGCAGAGCAGAGCAGAATGGAATAGAGCAGAGCAGATTGGAATAGAGCAGAGCAGAATGGAATAGAGTGGAATAGAGCAGAGCAGAATGGAATAGAGCAGAGCAGAATGGAATAGAGCAGAGCAGAGTGGAATAGAGCAGAGCAGAATGGACTAGAGTGGAATAGAGCAGAGCAGAATGGAATAGAGCAGAGCAGAATGGAATAGAGTGGAATAGAGCAGAGCAGAATGGAATAGAGCAGAGCAGAGTGGAATAGAGCAGAGCAGAATGGAATAGAGTGGAATAGAGCAGAGCAGAATGGAATAGAGCAGAGCAGAATGGAATAGAGCAGAGCAGAATGGAATAGAGCAGAGCAGAATGGAGTAGAGCAGGGCAGAATGGAATAGAGTGGAATAGAGCAGAGCAGAATGGAATAGAGTGGAATAGAGCAGAGCAGAATGGAGTAGAGTGGAATAGAGCAGAATGGAATAGAGCAGAGCAGAATGGAATAGAGCAGAGCAGAATGGAATAGAGCAGAGCAGAATGGAATAGAGCAGAGCAGAATGGAGTAGAGCAGAGCAGAATGGAATAGAGTGGAATAGAGCAGAGCAGAATGGAATAGAGTAGAGTGGAATAGAGCAGAGCAGAATGGAATAGAGTGGAATAGAGCAGAGCAGAATGGAATAGAGTAGAGTAGAATAGAGCAGAGCAGAATGGAATAGAGTGGAATAGAGCAGATCAGAATGGAATAGAGCAGAGCAGAATGGAATAGAGTGGAATAGAGCAGAGCAGAATGGAATAGAGCAGAGCAGAATGGAATAGAGTGGAATAGAGCAGAGCAGAATGGAATACAGCAGAGCAGAATGGAATAGAGCAGAGCAGAGTGGAATAGAGCAGAGCAGAATGGAATAGAGTGGAATAGAGCAGAGCAGAATGGAATAGAGCAGAGCAGAATGGAATAGAGCAGAGCAGAATGGAATAGAGTGGAATAGAGCAGAGCAGAATGGAATAGAGTGGAATAGAGCAGAACAGAATGGAATAGAGCAGAACAGAATGGAATAGAGCAGAGCAGAATGGAATAGAGCAGAGCAGAATGGAATAGAGCAGAGCAGAATGGAATAGAGTGGAATAGAGCAGAGCAGAATGGAATAGAGTGGAATAGAGCAGAACAGAATGGAATAGAGCAGAACAGAATGGAATAGAGCAGAGCAGAATGGAATAGAGCAGAGCAGAATGGAATAGAGCAGAGCAGAATGGAATAGAGCAGAGCAGAGTGGAATAGATTGGAATAGAGCAGAACAGAATGGAATAGAGTGGAATAGAGCAGAGCAGAATGGAATAGAGTGGAATAGAGCAGAGCAGAATGGAATAGAGCAGAACAGAATGGAATAGAGCAGAGCAGAATGGAATAGAGCAGAGCAGAATGGAATAGAGCAGAGCAGAGTGGAATAGAGCAGAGCAGAATGGAATAGAGTGGAATAGAGCAGAGCAGAATGGAATAGAGCAGAGCAGAATGGAATAGAGCAGAGCAGAATGGAATAGAGTGGAATAGAGCAGAGCAGAATGGAATAGAGCAGAGCAGAGTGGAATAGAGCAGAGCAGAATGGAATAGAGCAGAGCAGAGTGGAATAGAGCAGAGCAGAATGGAATAGAGTGGAATAGAGCAGAGCAGAATGGAATAGAGCAGAGCAGAATGGAATAGAGTAGAGCAGAGTGGAATAGAGCAGAGCAGAATGGAATAGAGTGGAATAGAGCAGAGCAGAATGGAATAGAGCAGAGCAGAATGGAATAGAGTGGAATAGAGCAGAGCAGAATGGAATAGAGCAGAGCAGAGTGGAATAGAGCAGAGCAGAATGGAATAGAGTGGAATAGAGCAGAGCAGAATGGAATAGAGCAGAGCAGAATGGAGTAGAGCAGAGCAGAATGGAATAGAGTGGAATAGAGCAGAGCAGAATGGAATAGAGTGGAATAGAGCAGAGCAGAATGGAGTAGAGTGGAATAGAGCAGAGCAGAATGGAATAGAGCAGAGCAGAATGGAATAGAGCAGAGCAGAATGGAATAGAGCAGAGCAGAATGGAGTAGAGCAGAGCAGAATGGAATAGAGTGGAATAGAGCAGAGCAGAGTGGAATAGAGCAGAGCAGAATGGAATAGAGTAGAGTGGAATAGAGCAGAGCAGAATGGAATAGAGTGGAATAGAGCAGAGCAGAATGGAATAGAGCAGAGCAGAATGGAATAGAGCAGAGCAGAATGGAGTAGAGCAGAGCAGAATGGAATAGAGCAGAGCAGAATGGAATAGAGTGGAATAGAGCAGAGCAGAGTGGAATAGAGCAGAGCAGAATGGAATAGAGTGGAATAGAGCAGAGCAGAATGGAATAGAGTGGAATAGAGCAGAGCAGAATGGAATAGAGCAGAGCAGAATGGAATAGAGTGGAATAGAGCAGAGCAGAATGGAATAGAGCAGAGCAGAATGGAATAGAGCA
This sequence comes from Coregonus lavaretus, assembly GCF_964263955.1. Lineage (NCBI taxonomy): Eukaryota > Metazoa > Chordata > Actinopteri > Salmoniformes > Salmonidae > Coregonus > Coregonus lavaretus. The sequence continues at coordinate 42,786,298 of NC_140013.1, forward strand.
GAGCAGAGTGGAATAGAGCAGAGCAGAATGGAATAGAGTGGAATAGAGCAGAGCAGAATGGAATAGAGTGGAATAGAGCAGAGCAGAATGGAATAGAGTGGAATAGAGCAGAGCAGAATGGAATAGAACAGAGCAGAATGGAATAGAGTGGAATAGAGCAGAGCAGAGTGGAATAGAGCAGAGCAGAATGGAATAGAGTGGAATAGAGCAGAGCAGAATGGAATAGAGCAGAGCAGAATGGAATAGAGCAGAGCAAAATGGAATAGAGTGGAATAGAGCAGAATGGAATAGAGCAGAGCAGAGCAGAATGGAATAGAGTGGAATAGAGCAGAGCAGAATGGAATAGAGCAGAGCAGAATGGAATAGAGCAGAGCAGAATGGAATAGAGTGGAATAGAGCAGAGCAGAATGGAATAGAGCAGAACAGAATGGAATAGAGCAGAGCAGAATGGAATAGAGCAGAGCAGAATGGAATAGAGCAGAGCAGAATGGAATAGAGCAGAGCAGAGTGGAATAGAGTGGAATAGAGCAGAACAGAATGGAATAGAGTGGAATAGAGCAGAGCAGAATGGAATAGAGCAGAGCAGAATGGAATAGAGCAGAGCAGAGTGGAATAGAGCAGAGCAGAATGGAATAGAGCAGAGCAGAATGGAATAGAGCAGAGCAGAATGGAATAGAGCAGAGCGGAATAGAGTGGAATAGAGCAGAATGGAATAGAGTGGAATAGAGTGGAATAGAATAGGAGAGAATAAAATAGATTAGAATATAATTTTCTTGATCACAGTATGGAAATGTGCCTTAGACGTGTTCAGATGTAATGCATATGGATAAATATAACATTAGAGTTGTAGATGACGTGTTATCTGTCTGGTTCTGACCTGTCTGGTTCTGACCTGTCTGGCTCTGACCTGTCTGGCTCTGACCTGTCTGGTTCTGACCTGTCTGGCTCTGACCTGTCTGGCTCTGACCTGTCTGGTTCTGACCTGTCTGGTTCTGACCTGTCTGGTTCTGACGCTGTCTGGTTCTGACCTGTCTGGCTCTGACCTGTCTGGTTCTGACCTGTCTGGTTCTGACCTGTCTGGTTCTGACGCTGTCTGGCTCTGACCTGTCTGGCTCTGACCTGTCTGGCTCTGACCTGTCTGGTTCTGACCTGTCTGGTTCTGACCTGTCTGGCTCTGACCTGTCTGGTTCTGACCTGTCTGGTTCTGACCTGTCTGGTTCTGACCTGTCTGGCTCTGACCTGTCTGGTTCTGACGCTGTCTGGCTCTCCTTCTCTCTGGGTGAACAGTGATCCATGACGCTGTCTGGCTCTCCTTCTCTCTGGGTGAACAGTGATCCATGACGCTGTTTGGCTCTCCTTCTCTCTGGGTGAACAGTGATCCATGACGCTGTCTGGCTCTCCTTCTCTCTGGTTGAACAGTGATCCATGACGCTGTTTGGCTCTCCTTCTCTCTGGGTGAACAGTGATCCATGACGCTGTCTGGCTCTCCTTCTCTCTGGGTGAACAGTGATCCATGACGCTGTCTGGCTCTCCTTCTCTCTGGGTGAACAGTGATCCATGATGCTGTCTGGCTCTCCTTCTCTCTGGGTGAACAGTGATCCATGACGCTGTTTGGCTCTCCTTCTCTCTGGGTGAACAGTGATCCATGACACTGTTTGGCTCTCCTTCTCTCTGGGTGAACAGTGATCCATCACGCTGTCTGGCTCTCCTTCTCTCTGGTTGAACAGTGATCCATGACGCTGTCTGGCTCTCCTTCTCTCTGGTTGAACAGTGATCCATGACACTGTTTGGCTCTCCATCTCTCTGGTTGAACAGTGATCCAAGATGACGTGGATGAGAAGTACGATCCAGCCTTGTTCAAGCTGCCGCGACATTTCAACGGAAGCTTCAGACTGACCAATCAGATATTCACACCAGAGCTGCTATCCCCAGCGTCCAATCAGAGTAAGGCCCTGTCCAGCCAACTAAAAGAGAAGGTACCTCGCATTTATGACTTTCAGGAATGTCAAAATCTCACTGTAAGCCTATTTATGACCTTCAACTCAACAGGAATGCATGTTTGAAGCATGCTTGTTTAATAACAAGTGTGTTACTACAACATATCATCTGGCTGTGAATTCTATGGAAGAGTATTAGGGCCAAGTGAAGAGAAAAACAAAATGGCGACAGGTGGTTGTACTTGGATTTTATTTATTATTTAGAGAATAAAGTCAACATTTTTAGAATAAAGTCACAGTTATAGCCTATTTCAACATATCTCCCTGGCTCCCTGTTTCTGTGTGCGTCACTGTTGAAATGCCAGAGTTAGAAGACCTGGAAAAACTATACTTTAGAATTGGCTTCAGTAACAAGGAAGTCCTCTCTCTTTTAACACGTAATAACCATATTATTATAAGTAGGCCTATTGGGACCTAGAAAAGGTTGTGCCACAGATTCTTTTCAGAATGAGGAACCACACAGACTCGGATGACGTATTTCATCCAAGTCTGTGTGGTTACGTAGATAGGTAGAGACAGGTGGGTCGGTGCCGTTTAAGATGAGGGAGGATGAATCTTTTTTTCTTTTTTTTTTTTTATGAACATGGCACTTATTTCTATTACAGCATATTGGATGACTGTCATCCATATTCCATTCACCCAGTTCAATGTAGCATCGATAGGTTTAGGCTACTACATGATACTCAAATTTTCCCTGTATCCCATCATGAGGTTGCTACAACCTAGCCTATGAATGAAAGTTTACAACGTAGGTGCACACAGGTTGAGAGAATTTTGAGTAATCAAAGTGACAGACCGTGACACGTTCAATACCGCCTTGCACACTCTTGCCTGCATCTAGCTGATCTAGGGTGTAATCAAACAAAAGTTTCCTATTGGACAAATTCAGGTTTGTTTATCCCTGTTTCATTCCGTTTGCCTCCGTTTAAGAATAGTTTTTCAACAGAATTGCTGCAATGAATACAACCCTGATCAGACGCAAACACAGTTCACTTTCATAGCAGCCACGTTGTATATATACAGTGGGGAAAAAAAGTATTTAGTCAGCCACCAATTGTGCAAGTTCTCCCACTTAAAAAGATGAGAGAGGCCTGTAATTTTCATCATAGGTACACGTCAACTATGACAGACAAAATGAGATTTTTTTTCTTCCAGAAAATCACATTGTAGAATTTTTAATGAATTTATTTGCAAATTATGGTGGAAAATAAGTATTTGGTCACCTACAAACAAGCAAGATTTCTGGCTCTCACAGACCTGTAACTTATTCTTTAAGAGGCTCCTCTGTCCTCCACTCGTTACCTGTATTAATGGCACCTGTTTGAACTTGTTATCAGTATAAAAGACACCTGTCCACAACCTCAAACAGTCACACTCCAAACTCCACTATGGCCAAGACCAAAGAGCTGTCAAAGGACACCAGAAACAAAATTGTAGACCTGCACCAGGCTGGGAAGACTGAATCTGCAATAGGTAAGCAGCTTGCTTTGAAGAAATCAACTGTGGGAGCAATTATTAGGAAATGGAAGACATACAAGACCACTGATAATCTCCCTCGATCTGGGGCTCCACGCAAGATCTCACCCCGTGGGGTCAAAATGATCACAAGAACGGTGAGCAAAAATCCCAGAACCACACGGGGGGACCTAGTGAATGACCTGCAGAGAGCTGGGACCAAAGTAACAAAGCCTACCATCAGTAACACACTACGCCGCCAGGGACTCAAATCCTGCAGTGCCAGACGTGTCCCCCTGCTTAAGCCAGTACATGTCCAGGCCCGTCTGAAGTTTGCTAGAGTGCATTTGGATGATCCAGAAGAGGATTGGGAGAATGTCATATGGTCAGATGAAACCAAAATAGAACTTTTTGGTAAAAACTCAACTCGTCGTGTTTGGAGGACAAAGAATGCTGAGTTGCATCCAAAGAACACCATACCTACTGTGAAGCATAGGGGTGGAAACATCATGCTTTGGGGCTGTTTTTCTGCAAAGGGACCAGGACGACTGATCCGTGTAAAGGAAAGAATGAATGGGGCCATGTATCGTGAGATTTTGAGTGAAAACCTCCTTCCATCAGCAAGGGCATTGAAGATGAAACGTGGCTGGGTCTTTCAGCATGACAATGATCCCAAACACACCACCCGGACAACGAAGGAGTGGCTTCGTAAGAAGCATTTCAAGGTCCTGGAGTGGCCTAGCCAGTCTCCAGATCTCAACCCCATAGAAAATCTTTGGAGGGAGTTGAAAGTCCGTGTTGCCCAGCGACAGCCCCAAAACATCACTGCTCTAGAGGAGATCTGCATGGAGGAATGGGCCAAAATACCAGCAACAGTGTGTGAAAACCTTGTGAAGACTTACAGAAAACGTTTGACCTGTGTCATTGTCAACAAAGGGTATATAACAAAGTATTGAGAAACTTTTGTTATTGACCAAATACTTATTTTCCACCATAATTTGCAAATAAATTCATAAAAAATCCTACAATGTGATTTTCTGGATTTTTTTTCCTCATTTTGTCTGTCATAGTTGACGTGTAGCTATGATGAAAATTACAAGCCTCTCTCATCTTTTTAAGTGGGAGAACTTCCACAATTGGTGGCTGACTAAATACTTTTTTCCCCCACTGTAATTCCTTCTCGCGCCTATCTACTTCGCGCTCTCCTCCTCTCACCTTTTAACCTTCACCTGTGGACTTCAGTGCACAACACATTAGCTGCTTGTGACTAGGCGAAAACACCTGTCCAAGCAAAACCTTCATATTATTACCGCTAACCGCTACACACAGCCTACATCGTTGTAACGTCATAGTCAACATAGCTACTAGAACTAACGTGTTAGTAAACCCACTACAATCATGCAATATAGTGTACAGCAAGCAGTTTAGCAGTTAAGCAGTTACACCTGGCGAGCCTCAGTAGAAATAAATTAATAAAACCAAAAGCTTACCTTGACTTACATTTACATTTTAGTCATTTAGCAGACGCTCTTATCCAGAGCGACTTACAGGAGACTTGGAAGAGTTCCAGTGTCGGATAGCCATAGCCAGCTAGCTAATATAGCACCCCTCTCTGTTTGAGCTGCATTTGATGCTAGCTAAGGAAGTGGGGGAAAAATACTATGAAATATAGCTGTCTCTCTCTCTCTTGCTTCACCTTAATTTTGGAAGAAATGTATTTGTTAAAAACTGTTCAACTATTGTCTTTCTCTCTCTTTGAGTCAACTACTCACCACATTTTATACACTGCAGTGCTAGCTAGCTGTAGCTTATGCTTTTAGTACTAGATTCATTCTCTGATCCTTTGATTGGGTGGACAACATGTCAGTTCATGCTGCAAGAGCCCTGATAGATTGGAGGATGTCCTCCGGAAGACTGTGTAAGTCTATGAAAGGGGGTGAGAACCATGAGCCTCCCAGGTTTTGTATTGAAGTCAATGTACCCAGAGGAGGATGGAAGCTAGCTGTCCTCCGGCTACACCATGGTGCTACCCTACAGAGTGCTGCTGAGGCTACTGTAGACCTTCATTGCAAAACAGTGTTTTAATCAATTATTTGGTGACGTGAATATATTTATTATAGTTTTATCTAAAAAGGATAACTTTTTAAATGTTTCACTATTTTTATTTTTATGAAATTCACTGAGGAGGATGGTCCTCCCCTTCCTCCTCTGAGGAGCCTCCACTGCAGGTGTGTATGCAGGTGTGTGTCGGGGGTCTAATACACTCATTCAAACAGGCGTCACACACACACACACATTTTACCATTTGTGTTTTGAGGTTGGACTTTAGCACGTAGGCCGCATCGATTGGTGTCACCTCGTTAGTCAGTATGTGTTACACCTGTGCTGGTTGCGATCTCATTAGTGGTAAGGTGTTTCACCTGTGCTGGCCCAGGTGATATTTAAGAGTGGCTGGCCCAGGTGATATTTAAGAGTGGCTGGCCCAGGTGATATTTAAGAGTGGCTGGCCCAGGTGATATTTAAGAGTGGCTGGCCCAGGTGATATTTAAGAGTGGCTGGCCCAGGTGATATTTAAGAGTGGCTGGCCCAGGTGATATTTAAGAGTGGCTGGCCCAGGTGATATTTAAGAGTGGCTGGCCCAGGTGCTATTTAAGAGTGGCTGGCCCAGGTGATATTTAAGAGTGGCTGGCCCAGGTGATATTTAAGAGTGGCTGGCCCAGTGCTCCGGTTGTCTTGATAGATGTGGAGCGTTAACACCTTTAGTTGTCTCTCCCTATTTGACTTCTAGAAAAACATTTATTTATCTGATCTACCCTGTTTTCATTTTGCTCCACTTTGTCATGGTGCCTTTCCAATTTGCTACAATGTCCTCACTGTGCATAACAGCTAGGCCTTGGGCTGAATCTCCAAAATGCAAATTCTAGCTCTGGTGCCTCCTTCAAACATACATGGGCTGAATGTTCTTAATGCTAATGCTAGTGCTGGTGCCTCCTTCAAACATACAGTGACTTGCAAAAGTATTCATCCCCCTTGGCGTTTTTCCTATTTTGTTGCATTACAACCTGTAATTTAAATGGATTTCTATTTGGATTTCATGTTAATGGACATAGACAAAATAGTCCAAATTGGTGAAGTGAAATGAAAAAAAGAACTTGTTTCAAAAAAATTCTAAAAAATAAATAATGGAAAAGTGGTGCGTGCATATGTATTCACCCCCTTTGCTATGAAGCCCTTAAATAAGATCTGGTGCAACCAATTACCTTCAGAAGTCACATAATTAGTTAAATAAAGTCCGCCTGTGTGCAATCTAAGTGTCACATGATCTGTCACATGATCTCAGTATATATACACCTGTTCTGAAAGGCCCCAGAGTCTGCAATACCACTAAGCAAGGGGCACCACCAAGCAAGCGGCACCATGAAGACCAAGGAGCTCTACAAACAAGTCAGGGACAAAGTTGTGGAGAAGTACAGATCAGGGTTGGGTTATAAAAAAATATCAGAAACTTTGAACATCCCACGGAGCACCATTAAATCTATTATTAAAAAATTATCAGAATATGGCACTACAACAAACTTGCCAAGAGAGGGCCGCCCACCAAAAGTCACGGACCAGGCAAGGAGGGCATTAATCAGAGAGGCAACAAAGAGACCAAAGATAACGCTGAAGGAGCTGCAAAGCTCCACAGCGGAGATTGGAGTATCTGTCCATAGGACCACTTTAAGCCGTACACTCCACAGATCTGGGCTTTATGGAAGAGTGGCCAGAAAAAAGCCATTGCTTAAAGAAAAAAATAAGCAAACACGTTTGGTGTTCGCCAAAAGGCATGTGGGAGACTCCCCAAACATATGGAAGAAGGTACTCTGGTCAGACGAGACTAAAATTGAGCTTTTTGGCCATCAAGGAAAACGCTCTGTCTGGCGCAAACCAAAACACCTCTCATCACCCCGAGAACACCATCCCCACAGTGAAGCATGGTGGTGGCAGCATCATGCTGTGGGGATGTTTTTCATCGGCAGGGACTGGGAAACTGGTCAGAATTGAAGGAATGATGGATGGTGCTAAATACAGAGAAATTCTTGAGGGAAACCTGTTTCAGTCTTCCAGAGATTTGAGACTGGGACGGCGGTTCACCTTCCAGCAGGACAATGACCCTAAGCATACTGCTAAAGCAACACTTGAATTGTTTATGGAGAAACATTTAAATGTCTTGGAATGACCTAGTCAAAGCCCAGACCTCAATCCAATTGAGAATCTGTGGTATGACTTCAAGATTGCTGTATACCAGCGGAACCCATCCAACTTGAAGGAGCTGGAGCAGTTCTGCCTTGAAGAATGGGCAAAAATCCCAGTGGCTAGATGTGCCAAGCTTATAGAGACATACCCCAAGAGACTTGTAGCTGTAATTGCTGCAAAAGGTGGCTCTACAAAGGATTGACTTTGGGGGGGTGAATAGATATGCATGCTCAAGTTTTCTGTTTTTTTGTCTTATTTCTTGTTTGTTTCACAAGAAAAAATATTTTTCATCTTCAAAGTGGTAGGCATGTTGTGCAAATGAAATGATACAAACCCCCAAAAATCCATTTTAATTCCAGGTTGTAAGGCAACAAAATAGGAAAAATGCCAAGGTGGGTGAATACTTTCGCAAGCCACTGTATGTCGAAACGAAAGGTTAACTTACAAATGTGTGAGTAATGTGTTTTCTGTAGGCTACACTTCCAATGAAGTAGACTCATAGGCTTATGCTTATTACCTTGTGAATGTAGATCACGGATTGTGTGGAGAAGGATTGCGCGTCCAGTCGGGCTCAAGGTATGCAAGGTCCCAGTCATGGACCCTGTCATGGACCTTGCATAGCCACGGGGCAGGGGTTTGGTTAAAGCCCCGTCTGAGACAGGTTATAATATTGGAACTTAAAATCACTAACAGCCAACAGGTCTAGTCACTAGCCTCTATAAGGTGAACCAGTGGTAGCCTCAGTTAGCGGTAGAGCTGAGACGAATAGCCTGTAACGGAGATCCATGACCCTGTTTTGGGATAACCTATGATCCTTCATTCCTCCCATCCTTGTCCGATAGATGGATAGTGAAAGGAGATATGACGCCAGGCTACCAACATGTCAGACCAGTGAATATGTATTTATAGCCTGCCTATATAGTCTATCATCATTTATCTAATATATGTATATTTAGATCACTGATTATTTCAAGAAAAGGGAGAATCCATCCAAGAATATATTCAAACGGATTAGCTGGTTTGCGAATGCAGGAGTGGTCCTTAAGTTGTTGCTCCTCCCACAGACACTTGTGTAAAACCCCTGCTTCATTGTTCGTTCCTCCCACAGCCGTTGGATAGGCCTATAATTGTGACCGACCAGGTCGATTTGGTCTTATGTAGCAAAATTTGAAATTCTGTTTTTTTTTTTACATTGGATAAAAGTAAAGACTAGAAATGTTGATATTTAAGTGATAATGGCCGAGAAGCTGGTGTTTGAAGGATATATTGGCACGGGTGTTGTTAGGCCCGAGACTAACGTTATTTAGATGAATTGATTCATACTATTTAATCCTTCCACAAGATATAGTCCCGACACAAATCTAGGGTTGCTACCCAAGCCGGCTGGTTGTTCATTCTATTGGTTCGGTTGATAGAGACCCGACCCAGTCGGTCAGTCTTTTTGTTCTGTATCTATGGACGCGACCCAGTCGGTCAGTCTTTTTGTTCTGTATCTATGGACGCGACCCAGTCGTTCAGTCTTTTTGTTCTGTATCTATGGACGCGACCCAGTCGGTCAGTCTTTTTGTTCTGTATCTATGGACGCGACCCAGTCGGTCAGTCTTTTTGTTCTGTATCTATGGACGCGACCCAGTCGTTCAGTCTTTTTGTTCTGTATCTATGGACGCGACCCAGTCGTTCAGTCTTTTTGTTCTGTATCTATGGACGCGACCCAGTCGGTCAGTCTTTTTGTTCTGTATCTATGGACGTGACCCAGTCGGTCAGTCTTTTTGTTCTGTATCTATGGACGCGACCCAGTCGGTCAGTCTTTTTGTTCTGTATCTATGGACGTGACCCAGTCGTTCAGTCTTTTTGTTCTGTATCTATGGACGCGACCCAGTCGTTCAGTCTTTTTGTTCTGTATCTATGGACGCGACCCAGTCGTTCAGTCTTTTTGTTCTGTATCTATGGACGTGACCCAGTCGGTCAGTCTTTTTGTTCTGTATCTATGGACGTGACCCAGTCGTTCAGTCTTTTTGTTCTGTATCTATGGACGTGACCCAGTCGTTCAGTCTTTTTGTTCTGTATCTATGGACGTGACCCAGTCGTTCAGTCTTTTTGTTCTGTATCTATGGACGTGACCCAGTCGTTCGTTCTAAATGTTCCATTGCCATACTGGCTGGCAACATTCTTATCCCTTGCTTGCTAGCTAGCCAACTACGGCTAATTTACAGTCACGTCAAAAAGTGCCGCCAGAATAACAGCAAAGTTGCAACATTTGCATTTGTTTAAGCTGTTTTCTAGTGACATGAGGCGCGATTTCGCCTGGCATAGAAAATGTGCTCACTCGTCAGGACACTGTTGTCCAGAGGAGCTAGCCAACAACACAGCTAACATAATCACTTCAAACTGAAGCTGGAAAGACAGAAAACTAGCTGCACTTCGTTTCTTTTTACCTTTTTTTCAATTGACATTTCTTTGTATATATCCATAAAAATGATACCAGCTGATTCATGATTTTGACTGGCTGAGAAACGCTGTCTGCCTGCCTGCCTGCCTGCCTACCTGTCTGCCTGCCTGCCTGTCTGCCTGCCTGCCTGTCTGTCTGCCTGTCTGCCTGTCTGCCTGCCTGCCTGCCTGCCTGTCTGCCTGCCTGTCTGCCTGTCTGCCTGCCTGCCTGTCTGCCTGTCTGCCTGTCTGCCTGCCTGCCTGTCTGCCTGCCTGCCTGCCTGCCTGCCTGCCTGCCTGCCTGTCTCGTCCCGACTCCCAACACATTCATTACTATGGGGCAGCTGGAGATCTCATTTGAATATTGAAACAATGTTGCAAATGTCGGAGAGACAGACAGCAAGGTTTATACAAATCTCCGCTGTTGAAAACGAAATGTTAGTCTAAAAGAAATGGGAGATAATGTCTAGATGCTTTTTATAGTGGAGATCAAGTTTAAGAAGTGCCTGGCTGGGCTGATGAGACAGTGGATTGGGCAGTCAGATGGAACAGAGTAAAGAGTCATTTTAACGTCATAGATTTAGCCGGTGGTAACTTGTGGAATAGACACCAGCTGGAATGCGGTTTTAACCAATCAGCAATCAGGATTAGACCCACCCGTTGTATAACATACACTACAGTTGAGGAACAATGGGAAAGTAATTCTGCTTTGAAAGTTGATAAACTTGTAACCCCAATTTTGAGAAAATGGCCTTTGAATGTTTTGGTAGGCTACACCTATTGGAGAGCTCTTCTTTGTCTACACCCATTCAGCGTCGCTCACACCCTTTTAAGCCCCACCCATCTCTCTATGGATTCCCATGTGAGGCCATGTGCTAAACAGAGTGAGTACGGTAGTGGACTAAACACAGAAGGTTTCCAGACTAAAGGCTGGTTTATGCTACGTCTATCGACATGTCTGTAGACAGTTGTCACAGAACATTCTATTGTCGTCAGACATCAAACTTGTCGTTGTCGTTATGAAAAGGTATAAACCCAAAAACGTCAGGCTGCGCGACATCAGCAGCCTGGTGGTCCAAAATAGCATAACTGGTGTATTTTAACACCAATAAACCCATCCGTTTAAACATGAATTTAGTATATGTCAATCTAGGAAACCAGGCAACTAAAAGCAACTTTCTAAACAATGTTTTGGTTAGTTTCTAGCTTGTTAGCTAGCTAGTTAGTTAGATGCCTAGCCAGTTCAAATAATGACCATATCATATAGCTGACAACATCTTAACTTTAGCTAATTTGTATTTGTTATTACAGGAAAATCAACTCACAACAAGATCATTATTTACAAGTTAATGGTGAGCTAAATACAGAAAATAGCTTACAGTTGTGAGTGTGACGAAATAAAAGCAGGGCATTCTACCAGAGAATTCTAGAACTTGGACTGTCTTGTTGCCATGACGTTATATCCTAATTTGACTTTGGTGCAGGTCATGTTGTTCTTCACATTACCATCTCTGGTAAACACACAATATATCAAATAAAATCCACATTTATTTGTCACATACACAGGATACAGAAGGTGTAAAGAGTACAGTGAAATTGTTACTTGTATAATGGAGTCTTTTGTTTAGACATGTAGCTAGCTAGCTAAACAATGAACCATAATCCCAACTCATAACGTTACTACCCTGCATGAATCTGCTGGTAGCTAAAGCTAACCAACTAGCTAGGTTTAATGTTAGCTAGCTAGCTAACGTTAGGCTATAACTAGCAATGCAAATAGCTTTGAGATACGAATAATATTACTACAGAGATCATACATGTAACGTTAGCTAGCGAGCCAGCCAGCCAGCTAACATTAGCTAGCTAGCTAACATTACGTTTTAACTTGCAATGAAAATGACTTTCTGACTAAATTCAAAATGTATAATATCTGAAAATATAGATAGCTAGACTCTCTTACCCGTATACATGGATGAACGCTTCTCCCTCTCTGTCATGGTTGCCCTTAGTTTGAAGATGTAATCCATCTTCAAACACCAGAATTTTCTCCATCTCCTTAGCGATCATACTCTGCTTCCACCGGGCATTCCACTGATTTCAAAACTCGCTGTCTCCAGAAAGTAGTGACGCCTGTTTGAACCAGGTTATTAGATCGTTAGATTGATGGCCATTTGTTTTACCCCTACTTTTTACCGCCCACACACACACACACACACACACACACACCTGCACACACACACACCTGCATACACACACACCTGCATATACACACACCTGCATACACACCTGCACACACACACACCTGCATATACACACACCTGCATACACACACACCTGCATACACACACACCTGCATACACACACACCTGCACACACACACACCTGCATATACACACACCTGCATATACACACACCTGCATACACACACACCTGCACACACACACACCTGCATACACACACACCTGCATACACACACACCTGCATACACACACACCTGCATACACACACACCCCGCCCGTCTCTACCTATGTATGTAGCCACGGTTCCTCCTTCTAAAAAGCGTCTGTGGCACGACCTTTTCCAGGTCCTAATACTTCTAATGATATGGTTATTATGTTATAAAAGAGCAAGGATTCCCTCCTCACTAAAGCATAGTTTCAACAGGTTATCTAACTCAGGCATTTCAACGGTGTTGCCGGGGAGACATGCACTTAACCAAATCCCCTACATTCATCTTGAAATATAACTGCCACTTTATTCTCAAAATGTTGACTTTATTCCCCAAATTTAATTTGGAGTTTATTCTAAAAATATTGCCACTTTTTTCTCAAAATATTGCCAATTTATTCTCAAAATATTGCCACTTTATTCTCAAAATATTGCCACTTTTTTCTAAAAATATTGCCACTTTTTTCTCAAAATATTGCCACTTTTTTAAAGTACTATCATACAAAACATAATAATCCAAGTACCACCACCTGTTGCTGTTTATTTCTTTTTCTGTCAAGCTGGTCCCTGGCAGGGAGCCTCAAACTGGTCCCTGGCAGGGAGCCTCAAACTGGTCCCTGGCAGGGAGCCTCAAACTGGTCCCTGGCAGGGAGCCTCAAACTGGTCCCTGGCAGGGAGCCTCAAACTGGTCCCTGGCAGGGAGCCTCAAACTGGTCCCTGGCAGGGAGCCTCAATCTGGTCCCTGGCAGGGAGCCTCAAACTGGTCCCTGGCAGGGAGCCTCAAACTGGTCCCTGGCAGGGAGCCTCAAACTGGTCCCTGGCAGGGAGCCTCAAACTGGTCCCTGGCAGGGAGCCTCAAACTGGTCCCTGGCAGGGAGCCTCAAACTGGTCCCTGGCAGGGAGCCTAGCGTTATGGTGTTGTCAGTTTGGTTTAAGTTCTTAGAATGTGGAAGGAATCTGTAGGAGGAGGGCTTAACGGGAACAAGGGAATTCCCATGGTAGTGACAGGAAGTTGAGTTCCAAGGAAAGACATTCACACTATATTTTCCTCTTTCACTTTACTTCTCTCTTCCCTGTGTCTCTCTCTCTCGCTCTGTCTCTCTTTCTCCCCCCCATCCCCCCCCCCTCTCTCTCACCCCTCTCCATCTCTCTTTCTCCCCTCCACCTCTCTCTCACCCCTCTCCACCTCTCTTTCTCCCCTCCACCTCTCTCTCACCCCTCTCCATCTCTCTTTCTCCCCTCCACCTCTCTCTCACCCCTCTCCATCTCTCTTTCTCCCCTCCACCTCTCTCTCACCCCTCTCCATCTCTCTTTCTCCCCTCCACCTCTCTCTCGCCCCCCTCCATCTCTCTTTCTCCCCTCCACCTCTCTCTCGCCCCCCTCCACCTCTCTTTCTCCCCTCCATCTCTCTCTCGCCACTCAGTTGTCTGATCTCTACAGTATATCTCCGGCCCTGGGTCGCTACTTCTCCAGTGCTGGAATCTCTGACTTCAGGTAACACCTAATAAAACAAAGTAACACATATATTACTGTCTTCATTGAAAGGATGGCTTTTTCCGGTGCTTTCCACTACCCTCTGTATGCTGGCATTTAACGAGAGCCAGATGGAAAAAAATATTATATTTATTTCCCATGCTTCATTGCAATGATATATAATTACGGTAGAGCCCGTTTTTTTTCTCCTTGGTCAAGTCTTACGGTCAGGAAAAACTCTTGGCCCTAGCAATGACATGGAGATTGACTGGCTGGTCTGCTTTTCCTCTCAGAAACGGCTCTGTGGTAGCTGACTACTGGCTCCGGTTCCTGATGCCCCTGAACGATGCCGAGTTGGAGAAGTTCACTCTGAGTAGAGAGATGGTGTATAACGTCTTTAGACAGTCTCTCTATGACCAAGACCCTGAGCTCAACCACCCACTGTATATACACCCGGCTTCACTGGACATGCAGGGTGAGACACACACACTGGACACGCAGGGTGAGAGTGGCACACATGCGAGCACATACCCTCACGCGCGCAAGCACACACTCACAATATAACAATATAAACTGTTGCTGAAATATAATCTAATGAATTTAAATTCTGAATTGTTCCTATGATGTTATTCTTAACAGTGTTATTTTTGTTTTTCTTACTTTGCAGTTGGCAGTGACTAGTGAGAGCACATGTGGCGTGCTGTGTTGGTGCCATAATCAGGTGGTATTTGGGATACGCCTGACTGTCTGTGACGTTGTGTTTCTGTCCTCTACGATGCTGCATCCACCCATATCTCAGAGGAAGTGGTATGAGGATGGGGCCACAGCCAGAAAGGGGGATATGTTTGCTTTCTAGTGTTTTAAACAAAAAATGTCTTTCTATATTTTCTCTATTCTATATAAGTGGAATATCTGATGGATACATAGAACCCATGGACCAACCCAGACAGACACATATAATGGAATCCTGTGAGTGGGGAAGTCTGGTGAAACTGGGTCACTATTACTGTATCAGCGGCACGTCCAACCTGACAGACTATGAAAGTGTCCCTTGACCATTTACATTTACATCATTTAGCAGACGCTCTTATCCAGAGCGACTTAGAAATTGGTGCATTCAACTTATGATAGCCAGTGGGACAACCACTTTTTTTTCCTTTTTTTATTATGGGGGGGTGGGGGGGTAGAAGGATTACTTTATACTATTCCAGGTATTCTTTTAAGAGGTAGGGTTTCAAGTGTCTCCGGAAGGTGGTCAGTGACTCTGCTGTCCTGGCGTCGTGGTGGAGCTTGTTCCACCATTGGGGTGCCAGAGCAGCGAATAGCTTTGACTGGGCTGAGCGGGAACTGTGCTTCCGTAGAGGTAGGAGAGCTACCTCTACCTCTGTTCACAAACACAGCTGTTTTCTTCACTGTTGAATGTATGACAAATAGACATGGATGAGACTTTTCTGCACAATTCCATCTATCCATCATTCCATCTATCTCAAGTAGCCAAGAGAATGGAAAGGCCATTGGGTGTTTACAGGAAGTGTTTAAATGCAGTGTCTGACAGTGTATACTTTGCATGTTGAATGTCAAAGTGGATTAACAAAGTCTGTGGCCAAACAAGATATTTTTATCCAATATGTTTCTATGTGTTGTAATATGACTTCCTGAATCCTACTGTATCGTATGTATCATCTCTGAGGTAAGGACTATTCCAATTTGAGGCATTGCTTGAATCTCTTTATTCCTTTACATTTTACGTTAATTCATTGGAAACTGCATTTTAATTTTGTGAAATAAATTGTATTTTTTATTGTACTCTGGAAGGTGTTGTCCTAATTAGCTAAAAGTCCCTCTGCCTCATACCACTAACTGGGTGCTACGTCACTCACATCCAGTCACTCATACCACTAACTGGGTGCTACGTCACTCACATCCAGTCACTCATACCACTAACTACGTCACTCACACCACTAACTGGGTGCTACGTCACTCACATCCAGTCACTCATACCACTAACTACGTCACTCACATCCAGTCACTCATACCACTAACTGGGTGCTACGTCACTCACATCCAGTCACTCATACCACTAACTGGGTGCTACGTCACTCACATCCAGTCACTCATACCACTAACTACGTCACTCACATCCAGTCACTCATACCACTAACTGGGTGCTACGTCACTCACATCCAGTCACTCATACCACTAACTACGTCACTCACATCCAGTCACTCATACCACTAACTGGGTGCTACGTCACTCACATCCAGTCACTCATACCACTAACTACGTCACTCACATCCAGTCACTCATACAACTAACTGGGTGCTACGTCACTCACATCCAGTCACTCATACCACTAACTACGTCACTCACATCCAGTCACTCATACCACTAACTGGGTGCTACGTCACTCACATCCAGTCACTCATACCACTAACTACGTCACTCACATCCAGTCACTCATACCACTAACTGGGTGCTACGTCACTCACATCCAGTCACTCATACCACTAACTGGGTGCTACGTCACTTCACATCCAGTCACTCATACCACTAACTACGTCACTCACATCCAGTCACTCATACCACTAACTGGGTGCTACGTCACTCACATCCAGTTGGCATGCGTTTATTCCTTAGTTATGCAGAAGCAATGACCACGCTATTCCTTTCGTTGTTTTCCTTTAAATAAGTTGTTGTTGTTTACAGCTACAGAAGTTGTCAATGTTCCACATGACTGAGCACTAGGTGGCGATGATGTTTCCATGTGTCTCTGTACTACCACTGTCTCTACTGTCTCCTGATGTTTCCATGTGTCTCTGTACCACTACTGTCTCTACTGTCTCCTGATGTTCCATGTATCTCTGTACCACTACTGTCTCTACTGTCTCCTGATGTTCCATGTATCTCTGTACCACTACTGTCTCTACTGTCTCCTGATGTTTCCATGTGTCTCTGTACCACCACTGTCTCTACTGTCTCCTGATGTTCCATGTGTCTCTGTACCACTACTGTCTCTACTGTCTCCTGATGTTCCATGTGACTCTGTACCACTACTGTCTCCTGATGTTCCATGTGACTCTGTACCACTACTGTCTCTACTGTCTCCTGATGTTCCATGTGACTCTGTACCACCACTGTCTCTACTGTCTCCTGATGTTCCATGTGTCTCTGTACCACTACTGTCTCTACTGTCTCCTGATGTTCCATGTGTCTCTGTACCACCACTGTCTCTACTGTCTCCTGATGTTCCATGTGTCTCTGTACCACTACTGACTCCTGATGTTCCATGTGTCTCTGTACCACTACTGTCTCTACTGTCTCCTGATGTTCCATGTGTCTCTGTACCACCACTGTCTCTACTGTCTCCTGATGTTTCCATGTGACTCTGTACCACTACTTCTCTACTGTCTCCTGATGTTCCATGTGACTCTGTACCACTACTGTCTCCTGATGTTCCATGTGACTCTGTACCACCACTGTCTCCTGATGTTCCATGTGTCTCTGTACCACTACTGTCTCCTGATGTTTCCACGTGTCTCTGTACCACTACTGTCTCTACTGTCTCCTGATGTTCCATGTGTCTCTGTACCACCACTGTCTCTACTGTCTCCTGATGTTCCATGTGTCTCTGTACCACTACTGTCTCTACTGTCTCCTGATGTTCCATGTGTCTCTGTACCACTACTGTCTCCTGATGTTCCATGTGTCTCTGTACCACCACTGTCTCTACTGTCTCCTGATGTTCCATGTGTCTCTGCACCACTACTGTCTCTACTGTCTCCTGATGTTCCATGTGTCTCTGTAACACCACTGTCTCTACTGTCTCCTGATGTTCCATGTGTCTCTGTACCACCACTGTCTCTACTGTCTCCTGATGTTCCATGTGTCTCTGTACCACTACTGTCTCTACTGTCTCCTGATGTTCCATGTGTCTCTGTACCACTACTGTCTCCTGATGTTCCACGTGTCTCTGTACCACTACTGTCTCTACTGTCTCCTGATGTTCCATGTGTCTCTGTACCACTACTGTCTCCTGATGTTCCACGTGTCTCTGTACCACTACTGTCTCCTGATGTTCCATGTGTCTCTGTACCACCACTGTCTCTACTGTCTCCTGATGTTCCATGTGTCTCTGCACCACTACTGTCTCTACTGTCTCCTGATGTTCCATGTGTCTCTGTACCACCACTGTCTCTACTGTCTCCTGATGTTCCATGTGTCTCTGTACCACTACTGTCTCTACTGTCTCCTGATGTTCCATGTGTCTCTGTACCACTACTGTCTCCTGATGTTCCACGTGTCTCTGTACCACTACTGTCTCTACTGTCTCCTGATGTTCCATGTGTCTCTGTACCACTACTGTCTCCTGATGTTCCACGTGTCTCTGTACCACTACTGTCTCCTGATGTTCCATGTGTCTCTGTACCACCACTGTCTCTACTGTCTCCTGATGTTCCATGTGTCTCTGCACCACTACTGTCTCTACTGTCTCCTGATGTTCCATGTGTCTCTGTACCACCACTGTCTCTACTGTCTCCTGATGTTCCATGTGTCTCTGTACCACCACTGTCTCTACTGTCTCCTGATGTTCCATGTGTCTCTGTACCACCACTGTCTCTACTGTCTCCTGATGTTCCATGTATCTCTGTACCACTACTGTCTCCTGATGTTCCA
Organism: Coregonus lavaretus; assembly: GCF_964263955.1. NCBI lineage: Eukaryota > Metazoa > Chordata > Actinopteri > Salmoniformes > Salmonidae > Coregonus > Coregonus lavaretus. Next base: position 42,805,008 of record NC_140013.1, read on the forward strand.
TGTGTCTCTGTACCACTACTGTCTCCTGATGTTCCACGTGTCTCTGTACCACTACTGTCTCTACTGTCTCCTGATGTTCCATGTGTCTCTGCACCACTACTGTCTCTACTGTCTCCTGATGTTCCATGTGTCTCTGTACCACCACTGTCTCTACTGTCTCCTGATGTTCCATGTGTCTCTGTACCACCACTGTCTCTACTGTCTCCTGATGTTCCATGTGTCTCTGTACCACCACTGTCTCTACTGTCTCCTGATGTTCCATGTATCTCTGTACCACTACTGTCTCCTGATGTTCCATGTGTCTCTGTACCACTACTGTCTCCTGATGTTCCACGTGTCTCTGTACCACTACTGTCTCTACTGTCTCCTGATGTTCCATGTGTCTCTGTACCACCACTGTCTCTACTGTCTCCTGATGTTCCATGTGTCTCTGTACCACCACTGTCTCTACTGTCTCCTGATGTTCCATGTGTCTCTGTACCACCACTGTCTCTACTGTCTCCTGATGTTCCATGTATCTCTGTACCACTACTGTCTCCTGATGTTCCATGTGTCTCTGTACCACTACTGTCTCCTGATGTTCCACGTGTCTCTGTACCACTACTGTCTCTACTGTCTCCTGATGTTCCATGTGTCTCTGTACCACTACTGTCTATACTGTCTCCTGATGTTCCATGTGTCTCTGTACCACTACTGTCTCCTGATGTTCCATGTGTCTCTGTACCACCACTGTCTCTACTGTCTCCTGATGTTCCATGTATCTCTGTACCACTACTGTCTCTACTGTCTCCTGATGTTCCATGTGTCTCTGTACCACTACTGTCTCCTGACGTTCCATGTGTCTCTGTACCACCACTGTCTCTACTGTCTCCTGATGTTCCATGTATCTCTGTACCACTACTGTCTCTACTGTCTCCTGATGTTCCATGTATCTCTGTACCACTACTGTCTCTACTGTCTCCTGATGTTCCATGTGTCTCTGTACCACTACTGTCTCCTGATGTTCCACGTGTCTCTGTACCACCACTGTCTCCTGATGTTCCATGTGTCTCTGTACCATCACTGTCTCTACTGTCTCCTGATGTTCCATGTGTCTCTGTACCATCACTGTCTCTACTTTCTCCTGATGTTCCATGTGTCTCTGTACCATCACTGTCTCTACTGTCTCCTGATGTTCCACGTGTTTCTGTACATTTACATTACATTTTTACATTTTAGTCATTTAGCAGACGCTCTTAACCAGAGCGACTTACAGGAGCAATTAGGGTTAAGTGCCTTGCTCAAGGGCACATTAACGTCATTTAGCAGACGCTCTTAGCCAGAGCGACTCACAAATTGGTGCGTTCACCCTATAGCCAGTGGGATAACCACTTTACAATTGGGGGGGGTTAGAAGGAATACTTTATCCTATCCCAGGTATTCCTTAAAGAGGTGGGGTTTCAAATGTCTCCGGAAGGTGGTGAGTGACTCCGCTGTCCTGGCGTCGTGAGGGAGCTTGTTCCACCATTGGGGTGCCAGAGCAGCGAACAGTTTTGACTGGGCTGAGCGGGAGCTATGCTTCCGCAGAGGAAGGGGAGCCAGCAGGCCAGAGGTGGATGAACGCAATGTCCTCGTTTGGGTGTAGGGACTGATCAGAGCCTGAAGGTACAGAGGTGCCGTTCCCCTCACTGCTCCATAGGCAAGCACCATGGTCTTGTAGCGGATGCGAGCTTCAACTGGAAGCCAGTGGAGTGTGCGGAGGAGGGGGGTGACGTGAGAGAACTTGGGAAGGTTGAACACCAGACGGGCTGCGGCATTCTGGATGAGTTGTAGGGGTTTAATGGCACAGGCAGGGAGCCCAGCCAACAGCGAGTTGCAGTAGTCCAGACGGGAGATGACAAGTGCCTGGACCAGGACCTGCGCCGCTTCCTGTGTAAGGCAGGGTCGCACTCTCCGAATGTTGTAGAGCATGAACCTGCAGGAGCGGGTCACCGCCTTGATGTTGGCGGAGAACGACAGGGTGTTGTCCAGGGTCACGCCTAGGCTCTTCGCACTCTGGGAGGAGGACACAGCGGAGTTGTCAACCGTGATGGCGAGATCATGGAACGGGCAGTCCTTCCCCGGGAGGAAGAGCAGCTCCGTCTTGCCAGGGTTCAGCTTGAGGTGGTGATCCGTCATCCATACTGATATGTCTGCCAGACATGCAGAGATGCGATTCGCCACCTGGTTATCAGAAGGGGGAAAGGAGAAGATTAGTTGTGTATCGTCAGCGTAGCAATGATAGGAAAGGCCATGTGAGGATATGACAGAGCCAAGTGACTTGGTGTATAGGGAGAAAAGGAGAGGGCCCAGAACCGATCCCTGGGGGACACCAGTGGTGAGAGCACGTGGTGCGGAGACAGCTTCCCGCCACGCCACTTGGTAGGAGCGACCGGTCAGGTAGGACGCAATCCAGGAGTGAGCCGCGCCGGAGATGCCCATCTCGGAGAGGGTGGAGAGGAGGATCTGATGGTTCACAGTATCAAAGGCAGCAGACAGGTCTAGAAGGACAAGAGCAGAGGAGAGAGAGTTAGCTTTAGCAGTGCGGAGAGTCTCCGTGACACAGAGAAGAGCAGTCTCAGTTGAATGACCAGTCCTGAAACCTGATTGGTTTGGATCAAGAAGGTCATTCTGAGAGAGATAGCAAGAGAGTTGGCTAAAGACGGCACGCTCAATAGTTTTGGAAAGAAAAGAAAGAAGGGATACTGGTCTGTAGTTGTTGACATCAGTGGGGTCGAGTGTTGGTTTTTTGAGAAGGGGAGTAACTCTCGCTCTCTTGAAGACGGAAGGGACATGGCCAGCGGTCAAGGATGAGTTGATCAGCGAGGTGAGGTAGGGGAGAAGGTCACCGGAGATGGTCTGGAGAAGGGAGGAGGGGATGGGGTCAAGCGGGCAGGTTGTTGGGCGGCCTGCAGTCACAAGTCGCAGGATTTTATCTGGAGAGAGAGGGGAGAAAGAAGTCAAAGCATAGGGTAGGGCAGTGTGAGCAGGACCAGCAGTGTCATTAGACTTAACAAACGAGGATCGGATGTCGTCAACCTTCTTTTCAAAGTGGTTGACGAAGTCATCCACAGAGAGAGAGGAGGGGGGGGGGGGGGGGGGGGATTCAGGAGGGAGGAAAATGTGGCAAAGAGCTTCCTAGGGTTAGAGGCAGATGCTTGGAATTTAGAGTGGTAGAAGGTGGCCTTAGCAGCAGAAACAGATGAAGAAAATGTAGAGAGGAGGGAGTGAAAAGATGCCAGGTCGGCAGGGAGTTTAGTTTTCTTCCATTTCCGCTCCGCTGCCCGGAGCTCTGTTCTGTGAGCTCGCAATGAGTCATCAAGCCACGGAGCTGGAGGGGAGGACCGAGCCGGCCGGGAGGATAGGGGACACAGAGAGTCAAAGGATGCAGAAAGGGAGGAGAGGAGGGTTGAGGAGGCAGAATCAGGAGATTGGAGGGAGAAGGATTGAGCAGAGGGAAGAGATGATAGGATGGAAGAGGAGAGAGTAGTGGGAGAGAGAGAGCGAAGGTTGCGGCGGCGCATTACCATCTGTGTAGGGGCAGAGTGAGTAGTGTGGGAGGAGAGTGAGAGAGAAAAGGAAACAAAGTAGTGGTCGGAGACATGGAGGGGAGTTGCAGTGAGATTAGTAGAGGAGCAGCATCTAGTGAAGATGAGGTCAAGCGTATTGCCTGCCTTGTGAGTAGGGGGGGACGGTGAGAGGGTGAGGTCAAAAGAGGAGAGGAGTGGAAAGAAGGAGGCAGAGAGAAATTAGTCAAATGTGGACATAGGGAGGTTGAAATCCCCCAAAACTGTGAGGGGTGAGCCATCCTCAGGGAAGGAACTTATCAAGGCGTCAAGCTCATTGATGAACTCTCCAAGGGAACCTGGAGGGCGATAGATGACAAGGATATTAAGCTTAAATGGGCTAGTGACTGTGACAGCATGGAATTCAAATGAGGAGATAGACAGATGGGTTAGGGGAAAAATTGAGAATGTCCACTTGGGAGAGATGAGGATTCCTGTACCACCACCCCTCTGACCAGATGCTCTCGGGGTATGCGAGAACACATGGTCAGACGAGGAGAGAGCAGTAGGAGTAGCGGTGTTTTCAGTGGTGATCCATGTTTCCGTCAGCGCCAGGAAGTCGAGGGACTGGAGGTTGGCATAGGCTGGGATGAAGTCAGCTTTGTTGGCAGCAGAACGGCAGTTCCAGAGGCTGCCTGCGACCTGGAACTCCACGTGGGTGGTGCGTGCAGGGACCACCAGGTTGGAGAGGCAGCAGCCACGCGGTGTGGTGCGTTTGTGTAGCCTGTGCAGAGAGGAGAGAACAGGGATAGGCAGAGGCATAGTTGACAGGCTGTAGCAAATGGCTACAAAAATGCAGAGGAGATCGGAATGAAATGGACTAAGCATCTGGGAGCGGAGAGAGCAGGGCCTCCCTCACCAAAAACTTCTACCTCAGAAACTAAAATTGTTTCACTGAACCACCCGAACAAAAAACTCTCCCAACTTCCGCCTTTGGAAATCAGAATTGTTGTGAACCACAGCGGTTCAATGTTTAAAGGAATAGACTCAACCCACTTTGTTCAGCTAGCCAAATATGACACCATAGCCAACTAGCAGACTAGCATCCAATAACAATAACACACCGTTTAGCACCAACACTTGGTCACAACAAACCACCAATAATGTGATAACACACTAAACAGATCATTCGTGTCTGTGTCAAGTTCCTTTCATGACGCAGCAATGATTAGACGTTGGCTAGCTAGGACAAGTATATTGTGGTTAGCTACTACAGTACAGCCAGCTGGTCATGTTGGGTAGCTAGCAATGGCCACTGTGTTGACTCTGTTTGAAGAACGGCTAGCTAGCTAGCTTCGTGCTACAGCCGGCACGGCCGAGGACACTGCCAAGACACAGTAACTACCCACAACAACCCACGAAGCCTAGCTATGACGCCGTAGCCAACCTGCAAGCTAGCATCCATTAGCACACAACTTAGCATCAACACCTGGCCACAACAAACTGCCAAGAGTGTGTCAGCACACCAAACAGACAATTCAAGTCCGTGTCGAGTTCCCTTCACAACGCAGCAAAAAAAAAAAAAAAAAAAAAAAAATTAAACGTTGGAACCAGCTCTCCAGCGTTGCTAATCGTTACCAGTAGCTACCCGCTAGCTAGCTAGCCTCGTGCCTCGATACTAACCTACAACTACCCACGGAAACCTACAATAACAACAGCACCAACCTACAATAAATACAATACCTAACTACAGCTAACTACCTACCTACGATCTAATACATGGTTAAGCAAAAGTTAAACGTTGGCTAGGACTACATTACCATTGGAACCAGCTCTCCAGCGTTGCTAATCGTTACCTGTAGCTACCCGCTAGCTAGCTAGCCTCGTTCCTCGATACTAACCCACAATTACCCACGGAAACCTACAATAACAACAATACTAACCTACAGTAAATACAATACCTAACTACAGCTAACCACTACTGTCTCTACTGTCTCCTGATGTTCCATGTGTCTCTGTACCACTACTGTCTCTACTGTCTCCTGATGTTCCATGTGTCTCTGTACCACTACTGTCTCCTGATGTTCCACGTGTCTCTGTACCACCACTGTCTCTACTGTCTCCTGATGTTCCATGTGTCTCTGTACCACTACTGTCTCTACTGTCTCCTGATGTTCCATGTGTCTCTGTACCACTACTGTCTCTACTGTCTCCTGATGTTCCATGTGTCTCTGTACCACTACTGTCTCCTGATGTTCCATGTGTCTCTGTACCACTACTGTCTCCTGATGTTCCATGTGTCTCTGTACCACTACTGTCTCTACTGTCTCCTGATGTTCCATGTGTCTCTGTACCACTACTGTCTCTACTGTCTCCTGATGTTCCATGTGTCTCTGTACCTCTACTGTCTCCTGATGTTCCATGTGTCTCTGTACCACTACTGTCTCTACTGTCTCCTGATGTTCCATGTGTCTCTGTACCACCACTGTCTCTACTGTCTCCTGATGTTTCCATGTGTCTCTGTACCACTACTGTCTCTACTGTCTCCTGATGTTCCATGTGTCTCTGTACCACCACTGTCTCTACTGTCTCTACTCTTTTCTCTGAACCAATAGGGTGTACTGTCATTTCAGATGCAGTACTTTCCAAATAACTGCACTTATACTGCAACATTACTGCTCTACTTAAAACTGCAGTATAACTGTTTTATGTTGGACAGTACTGCATTGTACTGCAGTATAACTGTTTTATGTTGGACAGTACTGCATTGTACTGCAGTTATACTGCACTGTGACTGCAATCTTTTTGTACTTTTTTTGTTGTTGGGGGGGGGGGGGTTGACACTTAGCAAAGTTGATAGCAGCAAGTATGTACAATCTGTTGACAGCAGTCATGATGAGGCAGTTGGTTAATTAAACGTACCAGGAAAAGAGATGCAGTGAAAATACCATCAGTTATTACACTCCTAAATACCATCAGTTATTACACTCCTAAATACCATCAGTTATTACACTCCTAAATACCATCAGTTATTACACTCCTAAATACCATCAGTTATTACACTCCTAAATACCATCAGTTATTACACTCCTAAATACCATCAGTTATTACACTCCTAAATACCATCAGTTATTACACTCCTAAATACCATCAGTTATTACACTCCTAAATCCGTGGACCTGGCAAACAACAAGGTCAATATCAATGATGTCATTAGCGTGCTTGTATATGCCTTGAAGATAATAGTTAATTTCCTCCTCCTCCTCCTCCTCCTCCTCCTCCTCCTCCTCCTCCTCATCCTCCTCCTCCTCCTCGTCTTCCTCCTCCTCCTCCTCCTCCTCATCCTCCTCCTCCTCCTCCTCCTCCTCCTCCTCCTCCTCCTCCTCCTCCTCTTCCTCCTCCTCCTCCTCCTCATCCTCCTCCTCCTCCTCCTCCTCCTCATCCTCCTCCTCCTCCTCCTCCTCCTCCTCCTCCTCCTCCTCCTCTTCCTCCTCCTCATCCTCCTCCTCCTCCTCCTCCTCCTCCTCCTCCTCCTCCTCCTCCTCCTCTTCCTCCTCCTCCTCCTCCTCATCCTCCTCCTCCTGGTCAGTAAGCAGCTGTGTGTTTGTAGGAATCCAGGAAACATCCAGAACCTCTGTTTAAACCTGAGGCAGTTGACATCTGACTTTGTAATCGATTGACATTCGTTGGCACAGTTACTGGCAATTACATGTCACCAGAGGTTAAAGGTTAATGTGGATCCAACAACAAGTTTTTAAGCAAAAAAAACACAATCCAGAGCCAGTTAATGATGGATAGCAGACAATGGAAAAGGAATTGATTTCTTGGTAGGACTTTATTTTACGGTTGCAGAATTGGTCTAGTAAAACCTGAGTTTGACGCAAAAGAGATTCAAAAGTGTTGACAAACGGAATAGTAAATTTATGAAAAAATGAAGATAGTCGCATGCTCTTTATCTGTAATAGGTATTAAACACCGGTTTCAGAAATGACCAGGTATCTCCTTAGAAAGGTCAAATGGTTATTACACAATAGTAACCTGTGCATTGCTTGTTCAATTGTGTTAAAATATTTTAAGTAGCCTAAGTACCAGAAAGTACCAATTTTTCGGAAGTCGGAAGTTTACGTACACTTAGGTTGGAGTCATTAAAACTCGTTTTTCAACCACTCCACAAATTTCTTGTTAACAAACTATAGTTTTGGCAAGTCGGTTAGGACATCTACTTTGTGCAAGACACAAGTAAATTTTCCAACAATTGTTTACAGACAGATTATTTCACTTATAATTCACTGTATCACAATTCCAGTGGGTCAGAAGTTTACATACACTAAGTTGACTGTGCCTTTAAACAGCTTGGAAAATTCCAGAAAATGATGTCATGGTTTTAGAAGCTTCTGATAGGCTAATTGACATCATTTGAGTCAATTGGAGGTGTACCTGTGGATGTATTTCAAAGCCTACCTTCAAACTCAGTGCCTCTTTGCTTGACATCATGGGACATTCAAAATAAATCAGCCAAGACCTCAGAAAAAACATTGTAGACCTCCACAAGTCTGGTTTATCCTTGGGAGCAATTTCCAAATACCTGAAGGTACCACGTTCATCTGTACAAACAATAGTATGCAAGTATAAACACCATGGGACCACGCAGCTGTCATACCGTTCAGGAAGGAGACGCGTACTTTGGTGCGAAAAGTGCAAATCAATCCCAGAACAACAGCAAGGGACCTTGTGAAGTTGCTGGAGGAAACAGGTACAAACGTATCTATATCCACATAACATGAAAGGCCGCTCAGCAAGGAAGAAGCCACTGCTCCAAAACCGCCATAAAAAAGCCAGACTACGGTTTGCAACTGCACATGGGGACAAAGATCATACTTTTTGGAGAAATGTCCTCTGGTCTGATGAAACAAAAATAGAACTGTTTGGCCATAATGACCATCGTTATGTTTGGAAGAAAAACGGGGTGGCTTGCAAGCCGAAGAACACCATCCCAACTGTGAAGCACGGGGGTGGCAGCATCATGCTGTGGGAGTGCTTTCCTGCAGGAGGGACTGGTGCACTTCACAAAATAGATGGCATCATGAGGAAGGAAAATGATGTGGATATATTGAAGCAACATCTCAAGACATCAGTCAGGAAGTTAAAGCTTGGTCGCAAATGGCTCTTCCAAATGGACAATGACCCCAAGCATACTTCCAAAGTTGTGGCAATATGGCTTAAGGACAACAAAGTCAAGGTATTGGAGTGGCCATCACAAAGCCCTGACCTCAATCCTATAGAAAATGTGCGAGCAAGGAGGCCTACAAACCTGACTCGGTTACACCAGCTCTGTCAGGAGGAATGGGCCAAAATTCACCCAACTTATTGCGGGAAGCTTGTGGAAGGCTACCCGAAACGTTTGACCCAAGTTAAACAATTTAAAAGCAATGCTACCAAATACTAATTGGGTCTATGCACGCATCACTTCCGCATTGGCTTGGGCATTTCCGGTTACCGGAAAAAAACATTAGACAGTGACAGTAGACCGTTATGATGGTTGCCTAAAGTATCTGTTAATGATATACGGAGGGTCGTCCGGACATCCAGTACGACACCACGTAGCAAACTGGATTAAAGGCTTCAAATTTTACGTTTCTTCTTTTCTTTGCAACTTTGAAGGTAATATGCTAACGCTAGCTAGCCTGAGCTAGAAGCCTTGCTTTGGTGTTTTAAAGTCATGACTCCGTCCTGCTTCAGGTTAATCATGCTTTAAATAAAAGTTGAATCATGTGTATATACCTCTCACTTCATGTGTTTTGTACTTTTATGAAAGTATCAGGTAAAAACAGGGCTACAAATGAGATCTCTGTGAGAGCCCACTGCTACCGCTCAATGAACAAACTAAAGCCACCACACCAGCTGAGAGTAGGACTAGATTAAGTGACACGTTCAAAGTTCTGTTGAACTTGTTCAAGGTTCCGTTCAACACATGTTTTTACCCGTTTAATGTTACCACAGCTTTGATTGCCGTCGCTAAGAGAACACTTCAGAACTTTAGTGGTTTTCACGATAGCTGAACAGTGGTAGCCTAATACAGACCAGGGTAGCTGAGTGGGAATTGCCATGCTTTGTTGTTGGGTCTGTTGTAAACAAATTGGAGTTTGGTTTGAAATGTAAACAATAATGAGATGACTACTTTTTCCTGACTTGATGACTGCCATGACAGTAACATATTCCACTCAGCTATTCTTCAAACTGCTGATGTTCTACTCAAAACTGTCCTGTCATCTTTACTTCTTTCTTTATAAACATATGGCCCAACTTCCTTGCTTTTGTACTTGATGTTTCTACTTTTCAAGAGGAATTAGGAGCAAAACCTTCACTCCACTGTTGTTATTGGTACTAGGCTACAATGTTGCACCACTCACCTACTGCTCTGCCAATACTGTTTGAAGGAAGGTCAATGGCACAAGACAATAGCCGAGTGGTGCAAGACAGTAGGAAAGTGATGCAGAAAGCACAAAAGTGACACGAGACAGTAGATAAGTTGCTTCCACCAGTAAAAAGTAGAAAGAACACGTTTAGCTCCTTCTCCTGCTGCTGTAGACCCTCGTCTTTCAAAACCCCATTAAATGATGCTTCTGTGTATTTCAGATGACTGTTGCGTGATTCACAGCCAGTTGTGCTGCTGTTAAAAGCTACTGTTCCTGTGTGGCTGGGGTGTGGGATATGCAATCATTTGGTTGCATTCCTATATCAGACCGACCATTACTCTGAATGTTGCATGTCTGTCGTCCCTCCTGAAACAGAGCAGAAGTGGCATAAACCACAAACAATGGTTTGCGTCATTTCAATACCAGACAGTTGTGTGTCACATGCATACTAACATCTCTCCGAATACCATCTCATAAATAAAACAGGGAGTGAAGCCAGGACCTGTGGATGCCATGGTTGTAGTGAAGCCCAAACCAGATGCTACTCCGGCAAGTGGAATTAGGTATGCAGAGTCCAATTAAATAGGCAGACTACAATGTGTTGCGAAATAAAATGTTATTAATCGCTGTTAGATTCTCGTGTATTTCCTAGTGAAGCCTTTACTTTTCCTGATATTGTTATTCCAGATCTACACTTTACAAGGGCTACAGCGGTGAGCTACCAGACCCATCAACCCTCAACCCACTTCCTGCCTATGCTGACATGGAACCAGACTCTCTTCCCCTTCTCTGCAGAATGAACATCACATCTGACAAACAACTCGTGGACTCCATTTTTTGGCAAGGTACAAAACTGGCAGTATCCTGTCATATCAACACCCACCACCTCCACCTGACGGTGTTGTCATCCATGAGGATGCACCACCGTTCCCAAAAAGTGCCACTGGACGGTTACCATTTACAACCAACAGACTGTTCATACGAGATCATGACGGATCAAGAAAAAAGCTTCACCTCAGTTCTCTGTCTGTGACTTTGTCACAGTCACACCTGATTGAGGAAGCAACCAGATGCCGAAGTGAAACACCCGAGTGGCTCTGACATCAGTCACTGAGGAAGGAGAGAGTGACTGCTTCACATTTCCGGGAGGTAAGCCGTGTTAGAGGTACAAGCACAGCAGAAAAACTGGCAGAAAGAATTATCAGAGGGACAAGACAGACACCACTAATGAAAAGGGGGCTGGAAATGGAAGGAGGTGCGTTGAAGGACTATGCAGTTCTAAAAAAATTTAATCTGACAAAGTGTGGGCTAGTCGTGCATCCGGACGCACCTTGGCTGGGTGCATCGCCTGATGGGGTGACCCACTTGAGCCACCATCGTTTGGTCTAGTTGAAATGAAATGCCAAAATGTAGCCAGCTACATAGACTTCAAGTTCCTGAGATTTGACCACGGCCTACACAAATTGAAGGAAAGCCATTGTTATTATTGGCAAGTCCAGGGACAGTTACTCATCACAGGCATGGAATGGTGTGATTTTGTTGTCTGTGCCCACGATGACATTTTCGTGCAGCGCATTTGCTGAGACAGCACTGTATTAAGCTCCCTGAAAGAGAGATGTGATTAGTTTTTCTTTAACACATACATATCAAAATACCTCTCTATGAAAAGTAACTGAACAGACAGATGAATTATTGTACAATCATTTTAAAATTTATTTTGTCAACTGTCTTATTTACAACATTGTTATATTAAAGGGGCGCTATGTAGTTTTGGTCATTTCTTTGCTTTTTTTTCTCTATAGAGCTCCCTACATAGATATTTGGCAACTCCTATGTTTACTTGTGTCTGACTCCTCGCTCGGTCAGCCTGCCGTTTCCTCTTTCTTTGTTCTTCCGACAATGCTTTCCCAACTTTCTGCTTCTTTTTGGCCGGCTCAGCCATGACGATAAGTGTGAAAAAACTCCATCGCTACCTTTTTAGCCGGTTCCTGAATGGGCGTATGTGTGCAGTGCTGTGAAGCGATTCGTTACATCGCGAGACCTGATATCACGCGATACTTCCTGACGCTGTGGGACGGCGGCTCGCCGGCCGAAAGTTACAAGGGGGGTTTTTCCGGTCACAGGCGCTAGGAGGAAGGGACACGACCACCATTCAACTCGAAAAAAAAGTCATAGAACCATTCCAATGACTCCGAAGCTGTTCAGTTAAGGTAAATTAAGCTAAAAAAGCTGCATAGTTCCCCCTTTAATTGTCACATATACAAATTGTAACATATCAAATTATAACATACAAATACTGAGACTTTTTTGTATGCACTCTTAACTTTCTTTCTTCTCTATCCTCATTTCTGTATTATTTGGTTTCGCACTGTGTGCTTTAATTCTGTTTTTCTGTACCGAATATTGTATATATACAGATTAATAGTTGTAACTTGACTGTACGATAATCTGTGGCTCAATAAAAACATATTTTGAAAAAGAAAAAAAGACATGAATTTCATAACATATTTCATCACAGCCTATTTGTTCCATAGCCATCCATGAGTGTTCATTTTAGGATTGTGCTGCCAACATTAGCCATTGGTTGCCCAGGCTTTAACCAAGGGCCCGGTTTTGATAATTGACCAAAAGACAGGCAACTGTGTAAAGTTGATTGATGCTGCCCGGCAATGAAAGAGGGATCACTGTACTGAATAATTGATGTTCCTTAACCCTGCGAATGAGCCGCTCAATGTGGACTCTCAGTCTGGCAATAGATTGTGTCTTCCTGACCTCTGGCTCAGACACTTGTCCTCTCTTACACAGAAAGGTAGGTATGTGGACCTCGCAGGGCACACAGTCTTCTACAAGGAAAGCCTTGTCAACCATTATGGCCACAGATGGGTTTAAGATAGCCACAATGCCAGACTGCTTCAGAATCTCTTTTATTGCTGATGGCACCTTCATGGAGAGAGACGACACAAAGGTTACTGCGCCGTGAGGGGCCTTTAAATGTACAGTGTGATTTATAGTTCGAGAACACCTCACTCTGGAGCAGAAGATAACTAGGTGTTTTGGCAGCGTATTTCAGTGTGTCAGAGTGACCCTGAAAAACCTCTGTCATGTGAGATTTGACAGTCTCCTCATCCAGCCAGATACCCACATGCCCCTAGGACAGTAGACAGGAAGTTAGCCCAAATACCCAACAGCCCCTAGAACAGTAGACAGGAAGTTAGCCCAGATACCCACAGCCCCTAGTACAGTAGACAGGAAGTTAGCCCAAATACCCACAGCCCCTAGGACAGTAGACAGGAAGTTAGCCCAAATACCCAACAGCCCCTAGTACAGTATACAGGAAGTTAGCCCAGATACCCACAGCCCCTAGGACAGTAGACAGGAAGTTAGCCCAGATACCCAACAGCCCCTAGTACAGTAGACAGGAAGTTAGCCCAAATACCCAACAGCCCCTAGGACAGTAGACAGGAAGTTAGCCCATGTATTTATGATGCGGCTTACAGTTGACTGATGGATTTTTGAATCTGTGGTCCAGATCCTTCTGCATCAGACCCAATGACAAGTAATTCACGAAGAGAACCATTTTTTTGTCAGTGGGGTTGAAGAACCTGAAAAGAGGTAAGAATTCCATTATTACCTCATTACACAAATAAGATTGTTACTGGCTTAACTTTTCGAGATGATAAGATGATGCAATATATCTTGCTTTGGAAGAACAACTGTAAACCTGTGGGACATACGCGTTACATTTCCATATGTTAAGTGTCCAAACACAACATAAAAAATTGCAAGCGTGTTAGCATCCTTATTGACAGTTATACGACATCTTAAAACATTTGGCACTGAGGTCAGAAACTGGACCACGCACACGTCCGTCCTTTTGCTGACTGCTCTTCTCAGGATTTTTAAAATACAATGAATGCGCTGGTAGATCAGCCTAGATCTAGATAGATACTTTACTCATCCCGAGGGAAATTCAAGGTTTCCAGTAGCTTACAACAACACACATGCAACATTTAAACAGATAAATAATAATAATAATATGCCATTTAGCAGACGCTTTTATCCAAAGCGACTTACAGTCATGCGTGCATAAACAATTTTTTTTGTGTATGGGTGGTCCCGGGGAATCGAACCCACTATCTTTGCGTTACAAGCGCCGTGCTCTACCAGCTGAGCTACAGAGGACCATAATACTAGTCATTGTTGACAGCTCAAATACATATTAAACACATTGGACTTTTTAATTTACCTCATGTCATCATCAGAAAAACCTCATGTCATCATCAGATCCGGCAAACTGCTCCAAGCAGAACTTGCTGCTGATAGTTATCTCCTCAATTTGATTTCAATTTGTGGTCGAGGGACATATCCAGCGCAGCAGGTTCAGTACTGTTGCAGTAGTCATGGTCAGGAGGACAGTCCAATTCCACAGACGGATCATTCATGGTTTCTGTGTTGGGTTCGCTCGGTCCTTTCCCAAACTCCGGGCCGTGGGGCTGGAAGACTTAAATTGTTCCATTGAAACAGCACTGGAACAGCTCCCTTCTTCAGACGTCTGAGCCCAGCTGGAGTCGGAGGCTCTATCACATCTTCCCTTAGAAAGTGTCGGCTGCAGACTCGTGTGTTTGTTGTAAGAAAGTTGACTCGTCGAATGTTAATCACCCACCGTTTATGTAATTCACTGTCTTTGGGAAAAGTAAAAAAAAAACGAACAGAAGAATTGCATCTGGCAGACACTGTCCATTGCGGCACACAGCAGTGATGGCTGGAAGAGCTGTCATCCCGTTTTTGAAAGGACCCTTTCGTACGTTTACACGTCATCGTGTTATAAGTCAAGACGAAGTATTACAAGTAAAAACATTAACGTAAACATTAAGATAAACAACAACGACGAAAATTAACCGTTTCGGATGTTTTTGACGACAAGCATTCAATGCTAGCATACGGTAGCACAGCGTTCTACGATAACCGGACGTTTACGTCCATCCTGAGATTTAACCGGAAACACGTCATGCTCGCCTGTGCACATCGCCTATTGAATGTATGTGAACTTCTGACCCACTGGAAATGTGATGAAAGAAATAAAAGCAGAAAATAAATAATTCTCTCTACTATTATTCTGACATTTCACATTCTTAAAATAAAGTGGTGATCCTAACTGACCTAAGACAGGGAATTTTTACTAGGATTAAATGTCAGGAATTGTGAAAAGCTGAATTTAAATGTATTTGGCTAAGGTGAATGTAAACTTCCGACTTCAACTGTAAACACTGGAAACAGTCCCTTAAAATAGAGTGCTATTTGGAGCTCGCCTGGCTGTGTTCCCAATGGCTAAGTCTGCCACCAGAGGACTGGATCATGGGATGAGATGAGTGTAATGGGTTTGTATGGCTCAGCAGACTATAAAGGGATGTAGATTCCTCTAGAATACTTTATTAAAGGTCAAATGCAGCTGGGTTTTTTTTAAATCTCGATATCAAATTCTTTGTGGTTAACAAGTGCCTACTGTGATTGTTTTCAATTAAAATGGTCGAAAATGTACAGAAATAGCTTCTTAGCAAAGAGCAATTTCTCAAGCAAGAATTTTGCTAGGACTGTCTGGGAGTGGTTTGAGAGGGGAGGGGAAAACTGAAAACTAGCTGTTATTGACTGGGAGGTTTAGAACTCTCTTTCTTATTGGTCTATTAACTAATTTACTGCCTGGTGATGTCACTAGGCAGGCCAAAACTCCATCCTACCGAAACAGGCTGACATTTCTGGAGGTGTTTTCTAACAGCTCTTACACTAAAAGTATCACGTTTCAGGAGAAGATCCAGATGCAGACAGTGTCGAAGTAACAGAAGTTTATTACAAAAACGGGGCAGGCAAAATGACAGGTCAAGGGCAGGCAGAGGTCCGTTACACAGATCAGAGTCCAAAAGGTACAGAACGGCAGGCAGTCTCAGGGTCAGGGCAGACAGAGGTCAATAATCCAGGGTGGTGTGACAACGTACAGAACGGCAGGCAGGGTCAGGGCAGGCAGAATGGTCAAAACGGGGAAAACTAGAAAACAGGACCTTGAGAAAGACAGGCGCAAGGGGAAAACCGCTGGTAGGCTTGACGAAACAAAACGAACTGGCAACAGCCAAACAGAGAACACAGGTATAAATACACAGGGGATAATGGGGAAGATGGGAGACACCTGGAGGGGGGTGGAGACAATCACAAAGACAGGTGAAACAGATCAGGGTGTGACAAAAAAAGGGCATTATCATCACTTTCACAATTTCACAGTATTATTCCAAACTCATAGTGTGGAAATATATATAACACACAGGACAATCACAGTTTTTGACTGCACTGGGCCTTTAAGACATTCATGTTATATTTTAGCCTACATCCTGGTTGATGCTGAATGCTCCTGCTGGATTGGAGGAGAATGAGGATACTGATCGTACAGATAGAACACTGCAAAAAACTGGTTTCAGGTCAAAGAGGAAGAAAGCCCAAGATATTATAAGATATTATAGAATTGACTGTTAATTCATGAATGGATGTATTCATTTATTTTATTTCTTCATAGCAGCGTTCTCCCATGCTGTGAGAGTGGCTGATCCACTGGTTAGCCTACTGCCTAGTAATACTCCATGCCAAGAGCTCATGGACATTGGCTGTCAGTACTGTCCTGTCTGCCTGCTGCCTCTTAATCCTGTTTTCAACAGGACTAATCTTCTAAAGGCAGATTTACTGTCCCTTGGACTCGTGCGGTGGAGGAGATCTTTGTGGGCTATACTCAGCCTTGTCTCAGGGTAGTAGGTTGGTGGTCTGTTGATATCCCTCTGGTGGCGTGGGGGCTGTGCTTTGGCAAAGTGGGTGGGGTTATATCCTGCCTGGTTGGCCCTGTCCGGGGGTATTATCAGACGGGGCCACAGTGTCCCCCGACCCCCCCTGGTGTAATTCTCCTGTCTTATCCAGTGTCCTGTGTGAATTTAAGTATGCTCCCTCCCTCCCCTCCCGGAGGACCTGAGCCCTAGGACCATGCCTCAGGACTACCTGGCCTGATGACTCCTGGCTGTCCCCAGTCCACCTGGTCGTGCTGCTGCTCCAGTTTCCACTCTTCCTCCTGCGGCTATGGAACCCTGACCTGTTCACCGGACGTGCTACCTTGTCCCAGACCTGCTGTTTTCAACTCTCTCTCTACTGTACCTGCTATTTCAACCTCTAAATGCCCGGCTATGAAAAGCCAAGTGACATTTACTCCTGAGGTACTGACCTGTTGCAACCTCTACAACCACTGTGATTATTATCTGACCCTGCTGGTCATCTATGAACGTTTGAACATCTTGAAGAACAATCTGGCCTTAATGGCCATGTACTCTTATAATCTCCACCCGGCACAGCCAGAAGAGGACTGGCCACCCCTCAGAGCCTGTTTCCTCTCTACGTTTCTTCCTAGGTTCCTGCCATTCTAGGGAGTTTTTCCTAGCCACCGTGCTTCTATATCTGCATTGCTTGCTGTTTGGGGTTTTAGGCTGGGTTTCTGTATAGCACTTTGTGACAAAATAAATCTGATTGATTGATTGGTTCCCATTACAATCAGAAAGAGCGGTTACATAATAATCAGATTTAGCCTTTCTGATTTGTCTTACACAATGGCCTTGACCCAAGCGTAATCTCTTTTATGAATGACTTCTGATAATTCCAGAGTGTACCAGGCATTCTATCTACAGTACCTTTAACCCTTAATTTTTTGAAGGGAGCATGAATATCTACAATAGTATTGAAGACATTTGCAAAAAGGCTCAAAGTTAAATCAAGCTCAGAGATAGCTGAAATACAATCAAGGTCACTAAAATAAAGATGTGTTTATTTTAAAGCCAGTTAACTGACGTTTTTTAAGTTCCTCTTTGTGACGACACGAGGCTTAGATGTTTTGTATTCTCACGTCTCTAACACAAACAACTGGACAACGGTCACTAATATATTGGGTGAAGACACCAGTAAAAACATATTTCTCTGGTGTATTCGTTAAGATAAGATCAATCAGAGGTGACTTTGAAGGATCTTTAGGGTTGGGCCTTGTAGGCTTAGTCACCAGATGAGTTAGGTTAGGTTAGACCTGAGACCAGTACTAAAACACACCTGACCTGAGACCAGTACTAAAACACACCTGACCTGAGACCAGTACTAAAACACACCTGACCTGAGACCAGTACTAAAACACACCTGACCTGAGACCAGTACTAAAACACACCTGACCTGAGACCAGTACTAAAACACACCTGACCTGAGACCAGTACTAAAACACACCTGACCTGAGACCAGTACTAAAACACACCTGACCTGAGACCAGTACTAAAACACACCTGACCTGAGACCAGTACTAAAACACACCTGACCTGAGACCAGTACTAAAACACACCTGACCTGAGACCAGTACTAAAACACACCTGACCTGAGACCAGTACTAAAACACACCTGACCTGAGACCAGTACTATAACACACCTGACCTGAGACCAGTACTAAAACACACCTGACCTGAGACCAGTACTAAAACACACCTGACCTGAGACCAGTACTATAACACACCTGACCTGAGACCAGTACTAAAACACACCTGACCTGAGACCAGTACTAAAACACACCTGACCTGAGACCAGTACTAAAACACACCTGACCTGAGACCAGTACTAAAACACACCTGACCTGAGACCAGTACTAAAACACACCTGACCTGAGACCAGTACTAAAACACACCTGACCTGAGACCAGTACTAAAACACACCTGACCTGAGACCAGTACTAAAACACACCTGACCTGAGACCAGTACTAAAACACACCTGACCTGAGACCAGTACTAAAACACACCTGACCTGAGACCAGTACTAAAACACACCTGACCTGAGACCAGTACTAAAACACACCTGACCTGAGACCAGTACTAAAACACACCTGACCTGAGACCAGTACTAAAACACACCTGACCTGAGACCAGTACTAAAACACACCTGACCTGAGACCAGTACTAAAACACACCTGACCTGAGGGGGATCCCTTTCGCACAGAGACCAGTACTAACTGCGAGAATCCTAAAAGATCCATTGGGATTACTTTTGATTTCCAATAGGTTAAAAAGTAGTCCAATAGGATTCTAATAGAGGTGACACAAAATCCTGTAGGATTGTATTAGATTTTTTTGTTTCTTGACTAAGGTAGGCTAGATACCTGTAATAAGTGCTATACATAGCACTGGTAGGCTATGCTGCTGCTATCGTCCTTAACTCCAAGCGTTTATTGAAGTTGGATCATCTTTGGATGCCGACAGCAGTCGCACCGTTGGAAGACATACAGCTTGGACTGTAGCCTGCGAAAGCCTATTCCTGCTCTTTTCCCGCGACCCATCAAAACGCATTTGGCGTGTCATCATAGTGGTCTCTGATTGGTGGTCATCATTTGGCGTGTCATCATAGTGGTCTCTGATTGGTGGTCATCATTTGGCGTGTCATCATAGTGGTCTCTGATTGGTGGTCATCATTTGGCATGTCATCATAGTGGTCTCTGATTGGTGGTCATCATTTGGCGTGTCATCATAGTGGTCTCTGATTGGTGGTCATCATTTGGCGTGTCATCATAGTGGTCTCTGATTGGTGGACATCATTTGGCGTGTCATCATAGTGGTCTCTGATTGGTGGACATCATTTGGCGTGTCATCATAGTGGTCTCTGACTCGTTTAGACGGAACAAACTTAAACTTGCACCTTTTTTCAATGCTGATTTGAATGTCGTTAAGAAAACAGAAAGATGTCAAATAATGTTTTACCAAACATCCTTTGAATTTAAAAGTTATAATTACAAGAAGTAATCATCTAGTTTTTCTAAAGTATCTATAATCTGATTACAATATTTTTGCTGGTAATGTAACGGATTACAGTTACAGTTTTCTTGTAATCCGTTACATGTAAAGGATTACATCCCACTGGGCACAGCCGTCAATTCCACGTTGGTTACACATCATTTCATTTACAGTTTTTCCCAATTGTTTACACACTAAAACTGGTCCATGAGGCCCAATGACCCAAACCTGTAACTCATTCAGCAGAACCATACACCAAATCTGACCCAAACCTGTAACTCATTCAGCAGAACCATACACCAAATCTGACCCAAACCTGTAACTCATTCAGCAGAACCATACACCAAATCTGCAATACTACTGGCACATGTTTTGCTTTACACTCAGATTGCAATTCTATAACAAACATTTGGCAAAAACACAACACACAATTCTCTACCTTTGGCACAACCTCCACAACTAAAATATCTAAAAAGCAACACCGTTCAACAAGCTAAGCTCAATTACCAATTGATAACCTTCACTCTTCACATTGTGCAAACACTAATTGCGTAAATGTTCTCTTTGCAATCAGACCTTTTGGTATGGATAAAAAAGCTGCAGGTGAGTACTCCTGTGTTCGGAGAACAATGGAAGCGAACAAGGATATCAGGGGTGGAACAAGAACCAGGAGAGTCATCTCTGATGAAATACGGGCGACTGTGGTGCACCATGTGCTCAACCATGGTTTGACCTTGAGAGAGGCTGGGCAGAGAGCGCAGCCCAATCTGAGCCGATTCACCGTAGCATCCATCATCCGGACGTTCCAAAATAACAATCGGTATGTACCGCCGACGTTGGACCTGTCTAATACTTTTGCTACTTGACAGTAGCACTACATAAAGCACAGTAAAGACTGTAGATTCCAATACATACTGTAAGGGGAAACAAAGTCAAGGTTTCATGTATTACTGGATGGAGGAAATTGGGAGCGATACTACTTTGTAACGTGTTTAGGTTGTATGCTGTATTACTGTAGTGTTTACTGCACTGTGTGCTATTTTGTTATTGTAGAACTGAAAGACGACCACCACGTACGTGGTGGTAGACCGCGTCTATTTACAGACCAACAGGAGGCTGCCATTGTGCAAACGGTGGTTAAAAATAATGCCATGAGACTGCGGGAAATCCCAACTACAGATTATTGAAAACCCTGCCATCTTCCATAACATCACAGAGCTTATCAACCATAGCCCGCATCCTTAAGAAACACCATCTCCGGATGAAGCAAATCAACAGAGTCCCATTTGAAAGGAATTCCCAGAGAGTGAAGGATGAACGGAACAAACATGTGCAAGTAAGTCATGTATAAATCTATAAATACATCTATAAATAGTATTACACTCTTGAAACATTAGAGGCTCATTGATGTCGCCAGTGAACTTTACTGTACAGCAATTACATTATTTACCGTTGTTTCAGAGACTCGTGGAATTGGATCCAACTCATATTCATAGAGGAGGTTGGATTCAATGTAGCGAAGATGAGGAGGAAGGAAGGAACATCATTGGTCAACGTGCCGTCGTTGAGGTACCTGGTCAGCGCGGGGGGGAAATGTCACCATATGAGCAGCTATGAGCCACAATGGGGTCCTCCACCGCTATGAGGAGAGGAAGGAACATCATTGGTCAACGTGCCGTCGTTGAGGTACCTGGCCAGCGCGGGGGGAAATGTCACCATATGAGCAGCTATGAGCCACAATGGGGTCCTCCACCGCCATGCCACCCTTGGACCATACAACACCGCCCATCTCCTTCATTTCCTGAACGCCTTATATGACAATCTTTTTTCAGCCAGAGCAGAGAGGGGCCAGGTGATCCAGAGCAGAGAGGGGCCAGGTGATCCAGAGGGCCAGGTGATCCAGAGCAGAGAGGGGCCAGGTGATCCAGAGCAGATAGGGGCCCGGTGATCCTGAGCAGAGAGGGGCTAGGTGATCCAGAGCAGAGAGGGGCCAGGTGATCCAGAGCAGAGAGGGGCCAGGTGATCCTGAGGGCCAGGTGATCCTGAGGGCCAGGTGATCCAGAGCAGAGAGGGGCCAGGTGATCCTGAGGGCCAGGTGATCCAGAGCAGAGAGGGGCCAGGTGATCCTGAGGGCCAGGTGATCCTGAGGGCCAGGTGATCCAGAGCAGAGAGGGGCCAGGTGATCCTGAGCAGAGAGGGGCCAGGTGATCCTGAGCAGAGAGGGGCCAGGTGATCCAGAGCAGCAGATGTATGTTTCCATCGGGCTCCTCAGGTCCGTAACTGGTTCCATGACCATCCCACGTTTACAATTCTCTATCTCCCACCATATTCCCCATTTCTCAACCCCATTGAGGAGTTGTTTTCAGCATGACGGTGGACAGTGTATGATCGCAATCCCCATGAACGTATGACCGTTCTCCAGGCAATGGAGGAGGCCTGTGGTGACATTCCAGCAGAGTCCTATCAGGGGTGGATGTGTCAAGCCAGGAGATATTTCCCCCGCTGTCTGGCCGAGGAGAATATCGCCTGTGATGTTGATGAAAATCTGTGGCCGGACCAAAACAACAGACATGACTGATTTTGTTTTCGCAATGGAGTGTTTTTATTTTTTACATGTTAGTCATTTAGCAGACGCTCTTATCCAGAGCCACTTACAGTCAGTGAGTGCATACATTATTTTTTTCATACTGGTCCCCCGTGGGAAACGAACCCACAACCCTGGCGTTGCAAACGCCATGCTCTACCAACTGAGCCACACGGGACTTTGATTTTGATTTGACTGTATTTTGACCGTTTCTTTAACTATTCTGTACAATTGATCTAACACACAGTACAGTAATACAAATAGGACTATTTTTCTTCCTTTGCAGATGCAAAATATATTTACTGTATGTTTGCATTTGTACTGTATGTGTTCTTACAGTATGCTGTTTGACATGTATTGAGTCATGTTGAAATATAAAACTTACATTTTTGCATTTGTGTTCCTTTCTTGTTTCGGTACACACAAACAATATACAGTATAACAACAACATCAGTCTTTACACTGAAATAGGTTCTGATAGTAGTGTTTTGAATATGTCACATTAGTTTGATCTCAGTTGTCACTAAGTTTGATTAATTTGATGTGTGTGTGTGTGTGTCTCATTTGTATGCAGAGTTTCACTATGAACAGGAAGTACATGATTCTGATTACTGTGTTTCATTTTGCAAGATGTCAGTGGGGTTTGGGGAAATTGGCTAACTGTTTTGTGTTCTGAGTACCTGAGATGTGTTTTCAGCAAACGTGTGTTAACAATTGGGGAAAAACTGTAATTCAACCAGTGTGTGCCCAGTGGGATGTAATCCGTTACTTCACAACCCATGTGGGTGGGGAGGGTTCTTGTGTCCAGCGGTAGCTAAATGAGGCCTGGCTGGCCACAGTAGCTTGGGATCCATGACTACATTTGACCTTGTGGGCTCAGAGATTCCCTTTGAAGATGTTAATCCCAACAATCCAGCGCTATAGTGTTCGGGGAGTTCAGCCTGAAGCTGCGTCCCGCTGGTCATGGATATGACACGTTTTCCCCCCCCTCACTGTTCTCTGGGTGAGACGTCTCTGTCCAACGAGCCAAACATGGACCCACACTTTTACGCTGGCGTGCCAAGATGTCCCCAGGTTCTTGGAATAGTCGTCCAGTTATCCCATTATAGGGTTATCTCTTTTTTTAGTAACCGGGGGGCTTTACTCAAGCAGATTAAGACAAGAGTCAATGCGGCAAGAGTCAGCCAGTTGCAGGGTTTGTTCTCCACTACGCCTCACCTCCCTCCGCCAACCTGCTAGCTAGCGCTCTGCAGGCCCAGGCCCACACACCCACACCTCTCTCCTAGGCAGAAGCAGGACGTGTCTGTAGGAATAAAGAAGTATGGGTGCCTACGAGTCTAACCTGGATGATATCCTGGCAGAGGACATGCACCACTGGTATAACAAGTTCATGAAGGAGTCACCTTCAGGACTCATCACGTTGTTTGAGCTGAAGACCATGCTGGAGATGCAGGGGATGACAGAGGAGGCTAGCAGCTATGTGGACCAGGTCTTCTTTACCTTCGACATGGACGGGGTAAGAAGAAACTGTATGCAGACCCCCATCCTCCTCTCTCTCTCTCTCTCGTCTCTTTATTCTGTCTGTCACAGACATGGTTCCATCAGGAATACAAAGACGACTGATGAGTAATGGCAACTGATGGATGATTAATGAATTATGAATTGATTTGATTAATGTACAGTGGGGGAAAAAAGTATTTAGTCAGCCACCAATTGTGCAAGTTCTCCCACTTAAAAAGATGAGAGAGGCCTGTAATTTTCATCATAGGTACACGTCAACTATGACAGACAAATTGAGAAAAAAATTCCAGAAAATCACATTGTAGGATTTTTAATGAATTTATTTGCAAATTATGGTGGAAAATAAGTATTTGGTCACCTACAAACAAGCAAGATTTCTGGCTCTCACAGACCTGTAACTTCTTCTTTAAGAGGCTCCTCTGTCCTCCACTCGTTACCTATATTAATGGCACCTGTTTGAACTTGTTATCAGTATAAAAGACACCTGTCCACAACCTCAAACAGTCACACTCCAAACTCCACTATGGCCAAGACCAAAGAGCTGTCAAAGGACACCAGAAACAAAATTGTAGACCTGCACCAGGCTGGGAAGACTGAATCTACAATAGGTAAGCAGCTTGGTTTGAAGAAATCAACTGTGGGAGCAATTATTAGGAAATGGAAGACATACAAGACCGCTGATAATCTCCCTTGATCTGGGGCTCCACGCAAGATCTCACCCCGTGGGGTCAAAATGATCACAAGAACGGTGAGCAAAAATCCCAGAACCACACGGGGGGACCTAGTGAATGACCTGCAGAGAGCTGGGACCAAAGTAACAAAGCCTACCATCAGTAACACACTACGCCGCCAGGGACTCAAATCCTGCAGTGCCAGACGTGTCCCCCTGCTTAAGCCAGTACATGTCCAGGCCCATCTGAAGTTTGCTAGAGTGCATTTGGATGATCCAGAAGAGGATTGGGAGAATGTCATATGGTCAGATGAAACCAAAATATAACTTTTTGGTAAAAACTCAACTCGTCGTGTTTGGAGGACAAAGAATGCTGAGTTGCATCCAAAGAACACCATACCTACTGTGAAGCATGGGGGTGGAAACATCATGCTTTGGGGCTGTTTTTCTGCAAAGGGACCAGGACGACTGATCCGTGTAAAGGAAAGAATGAATGGGACCAAGTATCGTGAGATTTTGAGTGAAAACCTCCTTCCATCAGCAAGGGCATTGAAGATGAAACGTGGCTGGGTCTTTCAGCATGACAATGATCCCAAACACACCGCCCGGGCAACGAAGGAGTGGCTTCGTAAGAAGCATTTCAAGGTCCTGGAGTGGCCTAGCCAGTCTCCAGATCTCAACCCCATAGAAAATCTTTGGAGGGAGTTGAAAGTCCGTGTTGCCCAGCGACAGCCCCAAAACATCACTGCTCTAGAGGAGATCTGCATGGAGGAATGGGCCAAAATACCAGCAACAGTGTGTGAAAACCTTGTGAAGACTTACAGAAAACGTTTGACCTGTGTCATTACCAACAAAGGGTATATAACAAAGTATTGAGAAACTTTTGTTATTGACCAAATACTTATTTTCCACCATAATTTGCAAATAAATTCATAAAAAATCATACAATGTGATTTTCTGGATTTTCTTTCCTCATTCTGTCTGTCATAGTTGACGTGTACCTATGATGAAAATTACAGGCCTCTCTCATCTTTTTAAGTGGGAGAACTTTTTTTTCCCCACTGTATGAATATAGTGCTGTTCAAGATGCTCACAGTAAGGGGGGGAAACTCTCCTCATCCACCAGCGCTGTGTGGCACCCACCTGCGTGATGCATGGTCGGTAGCCACTTGTAACATAATGCTCGCCACACGTCAGCGGACCACACAGGATGCCATCATCCACCGTGCCCCCTTTGAACTTTCTAAGCCTATAGCTCGGGTTGAAATACTTTACTTACATAACGTATCGTTGATGATTTGCCTGTAAGAAACTGTTATAATCTCCATATAACTCAGCTATGAACCCTTTGAATGCTTTCTTATTGTTGACATAGACCATCCTTGAGAGGCAACTTTATTAGGCTATTATAATTACATTAGGTGTAGGCGTTAACCAGAAAGTTATTGTAAGTATCTCTTCTCTTTTTTTTTTGTCTAACAATCATATTTCTCTCTCTCTCTTCCAGGATGGATATATAGACTTTGTAGAATACATAGCAGCCGTCAGTCTGATGCTGAAAGGAGAAATCAACCAGAAACTGAAGTGGTACTTCAAACTTTTCGATCAGGACGGAAACGGCAAAATTGACCAAGATGAAATGGGGACAATATTCAAGGTGGTGTTTCTGTATTTATTTATTATTCTGTCCGTTTAGTTGCTGTGATTTTATACAGGGATGTTTATCAGGCTCAGGGCCTGAAGAACATTATAAACTCTCTATATCTCCTCTGAAAATAGACTTCAGTAGAGCAGGGAGATTAACTGTGAAGGGTTCAGAAAGGTTTAAATAGCCGACAACTAGACAGTACACACCAACAAAGGGTTGCTAATCTAATCCTAACCTAATTCTATCCTTCACTACTGTCTGTCGTCGATGAATCTGCTGCTTCGCTAGCTAGCGACACTGGCAATTATATAGCACAAAAAAGATACTGTCGAATTTTGAGCTGGATTTCAGTGCCTTATTCATCATATTAGAGATGTCCTATTTAAGTCACCACAAAGCCGCAGTCATTAAAACTTTTCTTATCCTGTTTAGAGGAAACGTTTACTATAAGAGTATTTTTTTTTAAAGGCAAATCAGTTAAACTAAGAAAGTATACATAAAAAATAAAAATACGTAACGGTTCACTGACTGTTG
This sequence comes from Coregonus lavaretus, assembly GCF_964263955.1. Taxonomy (NCBI): domain Eukaryota; kingdom Metazoa; phylum Chordata; class Actinopteri; order Salmoniformes; family Salmonidae; genus Coregonus; species Coregonus lavaretus. The sequence continues at coordinate 42,831,736 of NC_140013.1, forward strand.
TGGATTGGCTTGATAGCCTCAAACAGTCCGAATAGTCAATGGACTCTTATCTGGGGACGTATTCTGGACCTAGTGTTTACGCTTTACATCTCAGAGTAGACCAATCAGACAGAGAAGTAACCATCGTGCTACTGACTACTCAATATCTTATAGGGCAATGGAGTCTGAGTCATCACTAAGTAATCACTAAGTCATCACTGGAGTCATCACTAAGTCATCACTGGAGTCATCACTAAGTCATTTTATGAATGCTGCGGCAAATGTTCCAATTATCTGGCCTTCCTCCCAAAGTGTGCACTTGTTCAATTCCTTTTACTGATTTGAAAGGAAATGACTGGTAAAAGAAATACGGTGGAAAGGTCCCAGTACTTGTGGGAAGCAATGGATGAGTGCACACTTCAGGAGAAAGGAGGTATTATTATAGGCCCCAATGTGTTGTGGGGACTCACTAAGGACATGATACTGTTGAAATACTGTTGTATACCTCAGACACAGTAGACCTGATTGATTGATATTTGGGTAAAACTGACTTAGTGATGACTCCAGTGATGACTTAGTGATGACTTAGTGATGACTCACAGTTATTTTTTTTTTGAAAAGTACCAAGAACCCCAGAGGATGATAGAACCTCAGAGGATGATAGAACCCCAGAGGATGATAGAACCCCAGAGGATGATAGAACCCCAGAGGATGATAGGACCCCAGAGGATGATAGGACCCCAGAGGATGATAGGACCCCAGAGGATGATAGAACCCCAGAGGATGATAGGACCCCAGAGGATGATAGGACCCCAGAGGATGATAGGACCCCAGAGGATGATAGGACCCCAGAGGATGATAGAACCCCAGAGGATGATAGAACCCCAGAGGATGATAGAACCCCAGAGGATGATAGAACCCCAGAGGATGATAGGACCCCAGAGGATGATAGGACCCCAGAGGATGATAGGACCCCAGAGGATGATAGAACCCCAGAGGATGATAGAACCCCAGAGGATGATAGGACCCCAGAGGATGATAGGACCCCAGAGGATGATAGAACCCCAGAGGATGATAGGACCCCAGAGGATGATAGGACCCCAGAGGATGATAGGACCCCAGAGGATGATAGGACCCCAGAGGATGATAGAACCCCAGAGGATGATAGAACCCCAGAGGATGATAGGACCCCAGAGGATGATAGGACCCCAGAGGATGATAGGACCCCAGAGGATGATAGGACCCCAGAGGATGATAGGACCCCAGAGGATGATAGAACCCCAGAGGATGATAGGACCCCAGAGGATGATAGGACCCCAGAGGATGATAGGACCCCAGAGGATGATAGAACCCCAGAGGATGATAGAACCCCAGAGGATGATAGGACCACAGAGGATGATAGAACCCCAGAGGATGATAGGACCCCAGAGGATGATAGGACCCCAGAGGATGATAGGACCCCAGAGGATGATAGAACCCCAGAGGATGATAGGACCACAGAGGATGATAGAACCCCAGAGGATGATAGGACCACAGAGGATGATAGGACCACCGAGGATGATAGAACCCCAGAGGATGACATGAAAGCATAAAAACCCTTATTTCTAATGATATTCTCTGTGACTTCAGCTCTTCGTTCTGTTTTGATTACTTCAGGCTATCCAGGACATTACCCGATGTTATGACCCTCCTACGGAGGAGATTGTGACCCTCATCTATGAGAAGGTTGACATCAATAACGAAGGTAAGAATTATCAACATTTAGAGATGTAAATGTATTGAAATGGGTGAGCTTACCCGCAATACAGATAGGTATTATTGGGGGTGGAATTTAAGTTAGCTTTTTAATGCTTTAATTGCTATCCTCTGGGGATCCAATGAATATCTTGTTCTATATATTTTTTTACCAAAATAAATTATATTCAACTCAATTAATTCTTCACACCTCCAGGTGAGTTGACTCTAGAGGAGTTTATCGAAGGAGCCAAGGACCACCAAGACATCATGGAGATGTTGGGAAAGATGATGGACCTCACCAACGTTCTAGAGATCATCGTCAACGGACAGAGAAAGCAGGTCAAATCATCAAAATGATGATGACGTCACTTCCTGTTGCACTTCCTGTTTGATGGACTCAGACTGTACAGAATGCAACGCAGAAAAGGTTGTTGAGAAAGAATACGATTGTTTTCTTTCTTTGTCTGGGACGGAAAGCAATTATGGTGGAATTTTTAATATATAATATATGGAGGAAATGTATAAATGAACAAACGACGAACGTGAGCATCTTGATGAGAAGGTGGATATACGTGAGTGGGAGTGAGCCATGTCCCAAATCTCCATTGACCAAGAAGACTGAGTTGATTGAAGCATAATGGAACCCGTCTTGTCCACTCTATGTTCTCGATTTCTACATCCCCATTCCCAAAGTCCCATCATAGAGTTAACAACGGTGGAAACCCTCTAGACAATGATTACACCAATCAAAGACTTTGAGATCAATGACAGGAAGTGTGAAAGTGCCCACTTTGGGAGAAGGGTAGAGAATTGTGATGCAACCTATATGTTCTCTCTATGTGTGTATCACCTGAGTGGAGCAGAGGAGAGATCTCTTCCTCATCTTCCTCCTCTTCCTCCTTCTGGTGCTCTCTCTAGTCACCACAACTCTCTCTAGTCACCACAGCTCTCTCTAGTCACCACAACTCTCTCTAGTCACCACAGCTCTCTCTAGTCACCACAGCTCTCTCTAGTCACCACAGCTCTCTCTAGTCACCACAGCTCTCTCTAGTCCTCCTCCTCTGTCACCACAGCTCTCTCTAGTCACCACAACTCTCTCTAGTCACCACAACTCTCTCTAGTCACCACAACTCTCTCTAGTCACCACAACTCTCTCTAGTCACCACAGCTCTCTCTAGTCACCACAGCTCTCTCTAGTCACCACAGCTCTCTCTAGTCCTCCTCCTCTGTCACCACAGCTCTCTCTAGTCACCACAACTCTCTCTAGTCACCACAACTCTCTCTAGTCACCACAGCTCTCTCTAGTCCTCCTCCTCTGTCACCACAGCTCTCTCTAGTCACCACAACTCTCTCTAGTCACCACAACTCTCTCTAGTCACCACAACTCTCTCTAGTCACCACAGCTCTCTCTAGTCACCACAACTCTCTCTAGTCACCACAGCTCTCTCTAGTCCTCCTCCTCTGTCACCACATCTCTCTCTAATCCTCCTCTTCCTCTGTCACCACAGCTCTCTCTAGTCACCACAGCTCTCTCTAGTCCTCTGTAACGGTCTTAAAACACACTTTGTCACCAAGTGATACATTGTTCTTAAGGGTCTTTTAAGAGAGGATGTATAACTGCTGTTGACAGACAGTGTGCAGGACTGATATCCATCCATCCATCCATCCTACCCACCTACCTACCGAGTAGAGCGCTATATGGACTCTGCCTAGTTACAGCTCATCATTGGCTGCTCGTTGAGCCTTTAATGGTGTAATAAGCCAGGATTCAGCGAATGCATCTGCCTTCTGGAAGCCAGCCCTCATACCATAAACACACGAGTTTGGAACATTAGGGAAATGTAGGGTCATTCTCTGGCTGGTGACTAGGATTCTCTGGCTGGTGACTAGGATTCTCTGGCTGGTGACTAGGATTCTCTGGCTGGTGACTAGGATTCTCTGGCTGGTGACTAGGATTCTCTGGCTGGTGACTAGGATTCTCTGGCTGGTGACTAGGATTCTCTGGCTGGTGACTAGGATTATCTGCATTCCTATTCCTATTCAGGATAAATGATTTAAAGAAACTGAATAGGTGTATTGTATATCCTCTTATTTTAAATAAACGGAATGGAATTGTTGTTTTTCAAAACAATGATGGTACTTTATATATATTTGAGAGAAAAAAAAGTATATTTCCAAAGTAAAAGGTCCAGGTTTCTGAGTCACTAAAGATGTTCCATAGATTGTTTTTGACTGCATGTTGAAAGTGACAGTTCATTCTAAATTCCCACCTGTGTCCCATGGGTTGGGACTGATCTCTACTGTTTGGGTTCTGGCTGTGTCCCATGGGTTGGGACTGATCTCTGCTGTTTGGGTTCTGGCTGTGTCCCATGGGTTGGGACTGATCGCTGCTGTTTGGGTTCTGGCTGTGTCCCATGGGTTGGGACTGATCTCTGCTGTTTGGGTTCTGGCTGTGTCCCATGGGTTGGGACTGATCTCTGCTGTTTGGGTTCTGGCTGTGTCCCATGGGTTGGGACTGATCTCTGCTTTTTGGATTCTGGAAACGTCAGACAAACGTTGTTTCACTTGAATAATGTATCCATGGACCTACTGTATGATTAAAAACGGAATGGTTTGTTTTGATTTACTGACTGACTATTACGATTGTAGAACGATTGTCACAACAACGAATCATATACCGGAAATGTTATTTAAAAGGTTGTGTGTGTATTTTGCTTAAACGTGAATTTGGGTTGCCTTAACAATTGAATCAACCCTTCTAAATAAACAGAGATTTATTGTATTATTTACTCTATTGTCGTGATTAAATAAAGGAAGTGATTCAACAGTTTTAACTACGTCTAAAGCCATATAATTTTTATATTGTCTTAAAACGCCCTGTCTTCAATCATTTCCATGGTTAACAAACTTCCGGGAATCATACGCTTGACGCTTGCTTATACTGAAAGATATCCCCTCCACTTGCTACAATCCTTACCTACTGAGTATATTTAGTTGACCTACAGTAGTCTATTTCTAACAAGCTTAGTCCCTGGTGTTTCATTTATCAGCACGACTTAATAAGACCCCACAGAGGACATATGGAACCATATTGGTGTCAACTTCCAACAGAAATACAATTTATTCAACCGTTTTAAATTTCCTGCTGTGAAGTACTTTTGCTTTACTACAAAATGAAACACATAAGTGTAGTACTGTTGGAATGTATGTAGGGTGTTGCTTATAGGTTTGAGCTTACAGGTTAGAGCATTAATAAAACAACTAACTGGCATTCATCTACAGTACGTAAAAAAAAACATTTTGGTTTTATTATCACATCACTAGGGAAGGGACTAGGGCTGTCACGACTACACCTTCACAATAAATCCATTATTTATTTTAGACAGGTCTAAAGAAGCATGATATGAAGAAAATGTAGTCTATTTCAGAAGAACAGAATAGCATACTCTGAGTTGTCTTTATGTTAGGTCCTGATCTGGCTATGCCATATGGCTGTGGGCTACACTAGTTCATTTAGCAGACAAGATTTGCTTAGAATTCCATGGCATTATTTTATATTATTTTATAGTATGAAGAATACAATTTAACAAAGCTGAATAAAATAGAAAGGATGTTTTCTCCAAACGATTTGAGGAAGTGCACACATGCGGCTATTCTGTGTTGAGTGGTTAACAAAGAAATGTGGTCCTCTGTAGCTCAGCTGGTAGAGCACGGCGCTTGTAACGCCAGGGTAGTGGGTTCGATCCCCGGGACCACCCATACACAAAAATGTATGCACGCATGACTGTAAGTCGCTTTGGATAAAAGCGTCTGCTAAATGGCATATTATTATTATTATTATTATTATTTAAATAGGTATTCCTAAATGCTTAATTTAGAGTTATTAATTTAACTTTAGTTGTTCTACAAACGTAGGGCTATATGTTTAGATTTTTAATACATTGTAAGGCCGCATGATGCAACTCTAATGATGATTTGAAAAAGGTAGCTTGAAAGGCATGAGCTCTGCTTTGTTTATGGACAGGCTGTACACTTCATCAGTCTCTCATTCACAATTTGACAAGCTCTTGATAATGCCTCGAATTTCCCGGCGGCATCCCCTTTGTGTGGCCGTAATGCACCCAAAAAAAATCCATGCCTTTTGCGGCCAGTGGCCGTTGTGCCCTTCTCCCTGAGTGCTGCACGCTCCGAAGCACCTCTCACTCACATGGAAGCATCTCTCACTCACATGGAAGCATCTCTCACTCACATGGCTCACGTGATCGGGTCTTTCTCTGAGGCTACAAGTGAAGATAGACACATCAGGGACTTTATGGGCGTGTCCTTATCCAATTCCGAGGTGCATATTGAAGATTTTGGAAGAACTGTCCACATTTACTTTTTTGTCAACCAACAAGATGAGTAGGCCTAACGAACAGCAAAAGCACTAGCCTATGTCAATCTACTATCCCCCATAGTACAGAAGTTGACCTATTCTATTCTGTACGAGAAATAAATATTCCAAACATAGTCTGGGACAGTTGTGGGATGCGATCAGTGGAGGCTGCTCATAATAATGGCTGGAACGGAGTAAATGGAATGGCATCAAACATGGAAACCATGTATTTGATACCATTCCACCAATTCCGCTCCAGTCATTACGATGAGCCCGTCCTCCCGAATTAAGGCGCCAACAACCTCCTGTGGATGTGATAGATCCCAAATTAATATAACCACTAGCATTAAAAAATAATTTTTTACGCAATGTGGCTGGCGCAACAGATCAGAACGTTTAGCTTAAAATGTCTATAAACGATTAGGCTATTTCTTCACATTATAAGTGCAGCAATGCGTACATGGTAGTAGGCTATAAGCGCAAAATGTTCCATTAGCTGGAAAACACCATTATCAAAAGTGACCGCAAATGCAATCATGCATGTAATGCTTTTATAATAAAGGTTAATTGTTATGGTGAAAATATCTTCCCCAAACTTGAAACTCACTTGCTGCTTATGTATGCCAGTTAGGCTCTACACCCCTTGTAAAGCGGATTAATGTGCTTCATTTTAAGAAGTTATTTGGCCACTTTAGTTGTAATACAAACCTTATCAAAACAGCTAGGCTACATGAGGTGTGCGACTATGAATCGAAAAAGTTGCACACAAAAAATATGTAATTCATAAGTGATAATATATAATTCACAAGTGATAGGCTAATATTGTCACCAATCAGACTAATCCTGATTTAATCTTGCCTTTACATATACTAAATAATATATGTGTGAAATTTGTTTTGATTTAGAATGGACCATTATCATGCACCTGTATCGAAACAGGGGGAGGGGGAACAATACATGTAATCTATGCACTTAAATAGCGAATGGAGGACGCTTTTCCCCGTGGTTCATTTTCATGCCAGCCAGGTAGGCTATACTCCTGTTGTAACTATAAGCAATGTGCTTAATATTAGGAAAGTTGAGAAATAAATATAGTAGTCCTAGCCTATAGAAAGCTGATGGGATCCTCCTCTTTTTAGTAGAGGCCATCACTCGGTTTTCTCGCGCAATTGCATGTTGCGCAACATGAGCTAATGGGCTCTCATGAAGTGTTTGATAAAAAAATTGAATACATTTGCATTGATGTCAGCGTGATTAGAGGGACAATAGAGTGCTGAGTACCAGGCAGTTAGCAAGTTTGGTAGGCTACTAATGACCATCAGCAGCATCAGAGCTTGGAGAAGCCTAACTACGGTGACTAAACGGTCACGTGGCGGTCATGACTCGTGACCGCCGGTGTGGCGGTAATACGGTCACAGCAACAGCCCTAAGAAGGGGGTACCTAGCACAACTGAATGCATTCAATCAAAATGTGTCTTCCACATTTAACCCAACCCCTCTGAATCGGAGAGGTGCAGGAGGCTTCCTTAATGGACGTCCATGTCATCAGCGCCCGGGGAGAAGGTGTTGTTAGGGAGAAACTGTTGTTGGTTAACTGCCTTGCTCAAGGCACAATGGACAGTTTCCTCCCAAAAGACATATTTAGATTACATTAACATTTACATTTACGTCATTTAGCAGACGCTAGAATACATACACTGCATGGCCAAAGGTATGTGGACACCCCTTCAAATTTGTACATTTACATTTTAGTCATTTAGCAGATGCTCTTATCCAGAGCGACTTACAGTTAGTGAGTGCATACATTATTTATTTTTTCATACTGGCCCCCCCCGTGGGAATCGAGTGGATTCTGCTATTTCAGCCACACCCATTGCTGACAGGTGTACAAAATTGAGCACACAGCCATGAAATCTCCATAGACAAACATTGGCAATAGAATGGCCCGTACTGAAGAGCTCAGTGACTTTCAACGTGGCATCGTCATAGGATGCCACATTTCCAACAAGTCAGTTCGTCAAATTTGTGCCCTGCCTCGGTTAACTGTAAGTGGTGTTATTGTGAAGTCAAAATGTCTAGGAGTAACAACGGCTCAGCAACGAAGTGGTAGGCCACACAAGCTCACAGAACGGGAGGTGCTGAAGCGTGTAGCGTGTAGCGTGTAAAAATCGTCAGTCCTCGGTTGCAACACTGACGAGTTCCAAACTGCCTCTGGAAGCAACGTCAGCACAATAACTGTTCGTCGGGAGCTTCATGAAATGGGTTTCCATGGCCGAGCAGCCGCACACAAGCCTAAGATCACCAAGCGCAATGCCAAGCGTTGGCTGGATTGGTGTAAAGCTCGCCGCCATTGGCAGTCCGACGGACGAATATGGGTTTGGCGGATGCCAGGAGAACGCTACCTGCCCGAACGCATAGTGCCAACTGTAACGTTTGGTGGAGGAGGAATAATGGTCTGGCGCTGCTTTTCATGGTTCGGGCTAGGCCCCTTAGTTCCAGTGAAGGGAAATCTTAACGCTACAGCATACATTCTAGACGATTATGTGCGTCCTACTTTGTGGCAACAGTTTGGGGAAGGCCATTTCCTGTTTCAGCATGACAATACCCCTGTGCACAAAGCGAGGTCCATACAGAAATGGTTTGTTGAGATCGGTGTGGAAGAACTTGACTGGCCTGCACAGAGCCCTGACCTCAACCCCATCAAACACCTTTGGGATGAATTGGAAAGCTTACTGCGAGCCAGGCCTAATCACCCAACATCAGTGTCCGACCTCACTAATGCTGTACATCTAGTACCCTGAGTACATCTGTACGCTAGTACCCTGACAATACAAACAAAGGTGGCCTTCCAATGAAATGTGCTGAATAAATCAATACCTTATCATATCTGATCAAACTGTCATTTTGAGGCTGTATGGTACACTTGACTATATGTTCAAATGAAACATTTAAACTTCTCAATCCTTTAAGGATGTTTCCATAAACTATGTAAACAAAAATAAAGTAATCTATATCTGTTGAATGACAAATTAAAGCTACAACTTAAAGTTATTATAACTGCCAGAGCATATGGGCTGATTTGAGACATCATGTGGTTTCACCACACCCTCAATGAAGAAAAACAAACTTGAGATAACAAAAACCGAGATAACCGGGTGCTGCAAAGATTTCTTCATCACTCACTCATCCACTGTCCATGGACCACTGCCAGACAAAATAAAGTAAGGCTGTCCCAGACTAAAAAAAAATCTAGGTTGACCGAGAGTCATCTTGCAATCGCTTGGTCGGAATGTTTAAACGTGTACTTTTCCATATATAGACACAAGTTAAGTTTGAATAAAAATCAACTATATGTAGGCTAATGAGCTTGTCTGATGCTTTAAAAATTAAGACACACAAATTACTAAAGAGGGAGCCAGAGATCAATAAAGCCTAACCAGAAGAAAAAAATCCTGTTCCTGACCCTTCTCCTCCTCTGCCTTCTCAGAGATTCTGCCGTTATGCTCCTGAAGTTCCCGGTAACAGGCTACACCAGCAACCTTATTCCATTTGGAGTGCCAAGTTATCGTACCATTTCGACTGATCTGCATGCCAGTTATGATTTTCATATGGACATTTTCGTGGAACAGTTTCATTTCATTTATAATAAAGTCTTCATATCTCAAAATCAATGTATGTGGTTAATACAACATATAAAAATGATACAAATCTAAAAGTAACTTCTATTGCCATTGCCAATATGTAAATATAGCCAACATAAAGCCAACAAATAAAAACATTGCAGCCCGCAGGTAGAAATATATCCTGATAAAAATATATCTTATAAATCACATCGGCTATGCATGGTCTTCTGGGCCCTCAGAGTTTCAGTTAGCTCTGGACAGACAGACACAGCTGGAGCTGCGCACGGAATAATTAGGTTGTGCGCTCTGCAAATAACGTGTCCACTCCTACAATGACAACGGTAAGACTGTAATAATATATTGAATGCATTAACAGAAATGACCATAACCAAACAAACATTGTAGATTAGAAATTGAAGGTAAATGTACTACTGGTGAGCCACCCCCGCAGCCTCCACAATGGATTAGTCCACTCAGACAGGCGGGAATCAGACAGGTGTCTAGCGTGCCATAACATTTTAACATGTTAGTCATTTAGCAGACGCTCTTCTCCAGAGCGACTTACAGTTAGTGAGTGCATACATTTTTATTGTTTCATACTGGAATCGAACCCACAACCCTGGCGTTGCAAACGCCATGCTCTACCAACTGAGCTACATTCCTGCCGGCCATTCCCTCCCCTACCCTGGACGACGCTGTGCCAATTGTGCGCCGCCCCATAACAATTTTTTATATATATATATATATTTGCCACTGCTCGACAACAAAAAAATCTGTCGACTAACAGCACATCGACCAAACAATCAACCAGTCGACTAAATGGGGTCAGACCTAAAAGAAAGCTTGTGAAAAACAAACAATTACTTATTGGCCTTGGTTCAACAGTACAGTCACAATGTCCCTCAAAGGATCACCCTATCCTGTTGCATAACTACAGTTTACCTATTGGCCTTGGTTCAACATTACAGTCACAATGTTGCTCAAAGGATCAACCCATCCTGTTGCATAACTACAGTTGACCAGCCCGGCCCACCTCACCTCACCTCGGGGCAGTCAGTTTGCCCACCTCCGGTAGGCCTATCCTAGCCTATAAAGCCCCAATCCTCCCTTCAGCTCCTTGCACTGCACTCAGGCTTCCAGCCCCATCCCCACCACCAGCCCAGGAACAAGCCATCTCTACCAGGAACAGCCAGAGCCATCCATCCACCTGGAACCTCAGCCATGCAGTCTGCCGAGACCAACACCAAGCTGAACCGGGGTTGCCTGCTCCTGGCTCTGAGGCGATACAGCGCTGCCGTCCACAACATGGAACAGACTGTCCTCCTCCCCAGCTTGCTCAGAGATGTGGAGTCAGACTCCGAGGAAGAAGACGACTGTTTCCAGGATTGTCGCTCTGCAGCCGAAAGCTCCTGTAAAGACCTCTATGACTACTACCTGATGCTGAAGGCCGTCAGGAACGCAGTGGAGAGCGGACTGGTCCAGCTGGATGACCGCAAGGCCAAGACCCAGAACCACCTGTCCCTGAGTAAGACCCTGGAGCCCATGCTGGAGGCTGACCCAGAGGCCCTGTTCCACTTCCACCTCAGGGGACTGTTCTCTGTCATGGGAAACCTCACCAAGAAGTCCCAGGGCGTCACGACCAAGTACATGGACATCATTGGAATAATGCATTAGAATAACTAGGCTCAGGTTAACTCCAAATCGACAAAACAAAACAAGCAACACATTTTGGGCCTTGAACATAACTAAGATTTACAACTGTCAAAGCTGTTTACACATACTGTCAATAACACCAAGTTGTGTATAAAATTGAATAAAGGTGCTTTATCATAACTGACTTCTGCATGTCTATTTTTTTGTTTGTTTGTCTTTGAAATGTCCAAGACTTTCAGTGATTGGTGTTAAAAGAGCACATACAGCAACTGCAGGATTACAATTATGTTAGCTGATCTACTTCCCCGTTCTGTATTTATCAAGATCAACATAGCAGATAATACTGATCCTGATATGAAATACATTTCATTGTGTGAGAACTGTGAACAGCTCAGAATTGTGTCTTCTTGGACAACCCCTGTCACAAGCTTTCAACTCACCTTGGTGATCGAAGCCTGGGCGGGCGTCCAAGGCAACTGTCACATTGAATAAGAAAATGATGCTATTCTAAATCCATGAACAACAGGCGATAATACAACCTATTATCTGGAACACAATGACACCCACTTTATTGGAGAGGAATAATATTCTGTGCAAACAAGAGCACATTATTTGAGTAGGATTTGTTTTATTATATACAAGACTCTTTAGATTTCACGTAATGTAATGGGTGATCGCATTAACACCAACAGGGGACTACAGAGACAGGTGGTATTCTGTTCAAATGTTCTCTCCTCTCCTTCAGCCAACCTCCTACACTCAGCGAATTGGGTGAAAAGGCTCCACGATCTCAGCAAATGTCTTCTTCTCTGTGGAGATCAAACACAAGAAAACCCACTTGATTAAATACTGAATTAAAAATGACTGACGTACGTACAATCAGTGAGTTGCCCCGAGTTTTGTGAAACGAGCTGGGTTGATTGCTCTGTGCATGTCAATGCCGTATTCATTTTAAAGAAATCAATAACATAAAACGTGCCAATGACGTAACATTTGGTGTAGGATAGTAGGTATTTCTTGGGGTCACAACTAGAGCCTGGAGGGCTGTTTTATTTATCTGCTGGTCCATGAGAACATTATGAAGGCTTGGGGTGTTGTTGATAGAATCTAGCCTAGCGACTGACTCGTCTTGAACACAGATCATTCATGTCTTCCTATGTGGACATCAGTCCAATCCATTTACCTTTGTCTGAAAAGTTCTCTGGGTGGAGTCGTACATATTCGTTCATGTCCCGGTCCAGTTTAGCGTATGTGTAGTTCTCGTGTTTGGTGACATGGTAACCAATGAACCAACCAATAGATGCCAGCAAGGCTTGCCGGTGAACACCTGCAAAAACAAAGACAAAAGTACAAAAGTACATTGAGACTGATATAAAATGACATAAAATAGGAGCATTTTTTTTGCTTCATTAAATAATCCAACAAATCTTCTGTCATTGATCGAGACAGGTGGGTCCACCCCAAAGTGCCGCATTTCACGATGACACTCACCGGTCATTGATCAATGAGAGAAGATTTGTAATAGACAAGATGGCGGTGTACACATTGTTGGATTAATTCATGGAGCAAAACATTTATTTTAATAAGAGGTTTATTCAAAATTAAAAACGGACCCCCTGCAACTGTACACAGTCATTTCATGAGACTCCAGTTTCCACGAATCGAGAACATAGATAGTATTGCCAATACCTGGTTAGTTAAAAAAATCTCTGGCAACGTTTTGTATTGGCAGACCTGTAACTCCCAGTATAATAGATACCAATTTTGGGGGGTTAAATCACATTTTGGTGTACAGTCTGTAACTAGTATTAGCCTACATCAGCCTGGTAAAGTGTAATTTCTATATTATTAAAATACCTAGAGAGCCTATTTTTATGTGTAGATTTGTGGTCCTCTGTAGCTCAGCTGGTAGAGCATGGCGCTTGTAACGCCAAGGTAGTGGGTTCGATCCCCGGGACCACCCATACGTAAAAATGTATTCACACATGACTGTAAGTCGCTTTGGATAAAAGCGTCTGCTAAATGGCATATTACTATTATTAGATACAATTTAGCTAATTCACCATACTGTTACGCTGAACAGCCAAGGAGCCTGCCTACACACAATAACACACCTAGCTTCGATGAAACCAGGAATTTTTAAATGTAAAAAACGATCTGGGTTGCACCGACGATAAGACATCCTGACATGACTGATATGATGTCAGTCGACAGAATGGCCACATTTCATAGACCAATCGATGTCAGTTATTATTGCAGACTACAAAAATCAATTTTTCCATAAATGAGTGTTATTATGCAACGTTACCTTATTGAACATTCATTTACACTAGACAGTGAATTTTTGTTAAGAATGGAAGCTGTCAAGCAGTGTTCTGATGTTTGTAGCCAGCTGTCAAGCTAACTACCAGTTAACGTAGCGTATGTGTTTGTAGGCAACGGTGCTAGCTAGCCGGATAACGTTAATCGTTAAATTTGTTTGATCATTAAAAAACTGTTAGCTGGGCATTATAAAGCCAATTACATTAAATGGCTTGACCTGGCTCTCGGTTGAGATCAAACTAGCTAGCTAACAGTTAGTTACGGTAATCTTGTTTAGCGGCTTGTGCTAGGCGATGCTAACGTGAGCTAGCCAGCTAGCTAACCCTACCTGATTTCATGGGCGGCCTACGGTTGAGGGCATTCTGTAGCATCGCCGAGCACCAGCCGATAAGACCGAGCCAGACAGAGTTTCGGTTTATTATTCCTGGAGGTGGAAGGACCTTCGCCTCATCTGGAAGCCCCATGTCGGAAAATGCACTGATCCAAACAATCAAATTATTATTATTATAAACTGACTTTGTTGACTAGCCTATTAGCGCTTCACCTCACAGAGGAAATCAAGGGCATATTCTTTAGCCGTCCAGTGTAACCGTGACACCAGTCCGCCAAGGAACCAAACAGCTGGTTCCGCCGAAAAAATCGGATTCTTCTGTTTTTCAGTTCACAAAATACCTTGTATTATTGGCAAACATATTTGCATGGTTTATTTTCATCAAAGAAAAACATATTTCATTAATTCACTCATTTCCCCCCAACCCTCTAAAGTTGACTACATTTCAATTGGCCCTGACCCTGTATATAGCTTCCTGTCCTATTTCTTATTTCACTTGTTTTTTTGTTATACTTTTTTTTATATTGAATACTGCACTGTTGGGTAGCGCTTGCAAGTTTAGCATTTGTACTTGTACATGTGACAAATAAAACTTTAACTAGTTGATGGTTGGGAATATTTTGCAATAAAAAACAGCGATACTGGAGCATTGAGGTAGATACAGTGCATTTGGAAAGTATTCAGACCCCTTCCCTTTTTCCACATTTTTTTACATTACAGCCTTATTCTAAAATGGATTAAAAAAATAACAATTCTCATCAATCTACACACAATACCCCATAAAGACAAAGCGAAAACAGGTTTACATATTTACATAAGTATTCAGACCCTTTGCAATGAGACTCGAAATTGAGCTCAGGTGCATCCTGTTTCCATTGATCATCCTTGAGAAGTTTTGACAACTTGATTGGACTCCACCTGTGGTAAATTCAATTGATTGGACATGATTTGGAAAGGCACACACCTGTCTATATAAGGTCCCACAGATGACAGTGCATGTCAGAGCAAAAACCAAGCCATGAGGTCAAAGGAATTGTGTCGAGGCACAGATCTGGGGAACGGTACCAAAAAATGTCTGCAGCATGGAAGAAGTTTGGAACCACCAAGACTCTTCCTAGAGCTGGCTGCTTGGCCAAACTGAGCAATCAGGGGAGAATGGCCTTGGTCAGGGAAGTGACCAAGAACCCGATGGTCACTCTGACAGAGCTCCAGAGTTCCTCTGTGGAGATGGGTGAAACTTCCAGAAGGACAACCATCTCTGCAGCACTCCACCAATCAGGCCTTTATGGTAGAGTGGCCAGATGGAAGCCACTCTTCAGTAAAAGGCACATGAAAGCCCGCTTGGAGTTTGCCAAAAGGCACCTAAAGGACTCTCAGACCATGAGAAACAAGATTCTCTGGTCTGATGAAACCAAGATTGAACTCTTTGGCCTGAATGCCAAGCGTCACGTCTGGAGGAAACCTGGCACCATCCCTACGTTGAAGCATGGTGGTGGCAGATGAGGGGATAAAACAATTTAATCAATTTTAGAGTAAGGCTGTAACGTAACAAAATGTGGAAAAAGTGAAGGTGTCTGAATTCTTTCCGAATGCACTGTACTTTTCTCCTTCCCGCCCTGCTGACACCCAGGTGGGTCACCCAGGACATCTCTGTGCCTGGCAGATATCTCAGCTTGGATGTCGGCCCACCACCTCAAGCTCAACCTCGACAAGACGAAGATGCTCTTCCTCCCGGGGAAGGCCTGCCCGCTCCAAGACCTCTCCATCACAGTTGACAACTCCATGGTGTCCTCCTCCCAGAGTGCAAATAACCTTGGTGTGACCCTGGACAACAACCTGTCGTTCTCTGCAAACATCAAAGCAGTGACTCGCTCCTGCAGGTTCATGCTCTACAACATCCGTAGAGTACGACCCCACCTCATACAGGAAGTGGCGCAGGTCTTAATCCAGGCGCTTGTCATCTCCCGTCTGGATTACTGCATCTCGCTGTTGGCTGGGCTCCCTGCTTGTGCCATCAGACCCCTGCAACTTATCCAGAACGCTGCAGCTCGCCTGTTGTTCAACCTTCCCAAGTTCTCCCATGTCACCCTGCTCCTCTGCACACTCCACTGGCTTCCAGTCGAAGCTCGCATCCACTACAAGACCATGGCGCTTGCCTACGGAGCAGCAAGAACTGCTTCAGCCTATGCTCAAACCCTACATCCCAACTCGAGCATTCCGTTCTGCCACCTCTGGTCTCTTGGCCCTCCCACCCCTACGGCAGGGCAGCTCCCACTCAGCTCAGTCCAAGCTCTTCTCTGTCCTGGAATTCCCATGGTGGAACCAGCTTCCCCCTGAAGCTAGGACAGCAGAGTCCCTGCCCATCTTCCCGAAAACATCTGAAACTCTACCTCTTCAAGGAGTATCTTAAATAATCCCACAGTACCCCCACCCCCCTTTGTGAACTAACACTTGCACTTGACTTTACTAGCTCAGACCTTGCTGATAGCTACTTTATTGAGGAAAAATGTACTTACTATGCCTGTGATATGTGGTTGTCTCACCTACTGTCGCTATCTTAAGATGAATGCACTAACTGTAAGTCGCTCTGGATAAGAGTGTTTGCTAAATGTCAAACGTAAATGTCATTGAGGTAGATATGTACATAAAGGTAGGGGTAAATTCACAAGGCAACAGGATAGATAATAAACAGTAGGAGCAAGGTATACGTGGTGAGTGTGGGGGGAGTAATAGTGACCAGTAGTAGGATAAATAGTTAGATACTAATGGTAATGGCAATAAATAATCAATGAACAGCAGCGTTCATTCTGTAATAACGTAGTAATAACCTCCCAACTCCCTACCAGTACATCATCATCATCATCATCATCATCATCATCATATTCCTACTGTACTTTATGTGTATCAGTTCACTGGCTGGTCAGTAAGTAAATATGCAATAAACAGTGCATACCATACCATATTAGAGACTACTGTTCATGCAATATTTCTACAATTTCTCTTCATAAAATTTGATTTTAAAATCTAACCTTAATCACAATGACAACCTTATGCTTAATCCTAACCTTAAATTAAGACCAAAAAGCAAAACATTTTTTTGTTTTCATGAATTTGTGCGATATTTCCCATTTTGAATTTGTGTCTGTGGTACTGGAAACCCTGCTGCTGTTGCTGAGGCTGAGTGAACAGCACTGTTGGTGGAAAAAGCCCTGTTGCCGATTTTGCTGAGCAGACTGAATGCATATCGAAATACTTTGAAGTCGGGGAATATCCCCACGTTTTTGGTAAGTGTAGTTAGTATTTTAAATACCACGATTATTTAGCGAGCCAATTGCCACAATAAACATATTTGCTAGCGACCGAGAGCTAGCTAGGGAACGTTACTACCTAGCTAAAAGCTAGCTGACGTACGCGTTAGCTGTGTTCTGAGGGGAAACCATCGCTTGCTAGCTAGTTAGCTAGCTTGTTTGCTTTTGGAGAGGGGATCTTAGTTTTTTAGCTACTAGATAACAACCAGAAGAGCTGAACAATTGTTCGTTTAGGTGAGTGATATATTTGATTAGCTAAACAAGAGAGGTTGCTAACTAGCTAGTTAGGTAGTTAAATCATTGCACCCAGAGAGTTAACGTATGCTGCAGCTAACCACTGATGCATACTCTCCCTGGAAAATATTATAGTCTTGTTATTCTAAGAGAAATAATAACCATTAGCCTTTGTTTGCCGAATACTGATTGGATTGTTTTTGTATTAAAACGTTAGCTATATCGACATGTTATAGTCAGGTAGAATAGAACAATGAAAGTTGAAAATATTGTTTCATGTGATTGTAAAGGGGTGGGGGACTTGGGGCCATAACCAGGGCTCTTTCCGTTATGGACAGCCAATACATTTGGTTTGCTTTCATTGGATACGTGTCAGTAACTTGCTAACGTTAGCTAGATTTCAGTTGAAACCCGTGAAAGTAGCTTGGCCATCAATTAAATCTAGCTGCATCATGCAATTTCTCTTTTCCTTTCCAGGTTTGCATGCCACATGATAGGCCTACTTCAAAGCAGAAAGCACTGTCTGATATTTAAAACATAGCTAGCTATTACAGTATTATGATCAAATATAGCGTACTATTTCCAATGCATATGTTACGAGGCTGTAACTTGATGGTAGCTTGTGGCTAGCTATAGGGGTTGTTGGTTTGGCTTGTTCTCTCTCTCTCTCTCTCTCTCTCTCTCTCTCTCTCTCTCTCTCTCTCTCTCTCTCTCTCTCTCTCTCTCTGTCTGTCTGTCTGTCTGTCTGTCTGTCTGTCTGTCTGTCTGTCTGTCTGTCTGTGTGTGTGTCTGTGTGTGTGTGGACTTCTCCTTGCAGTCCTCCCAGCATCACACCATTAGCCCCTGGCAACCAGTCCATAAAGACACATGCACACTAGACCCTGGCAACCAGTCCATAAAGACACATGCACACTAGACCCTGCCATAGCAACGTCTTGGATCCCCCTGCCATAGCAACGTCTTGGATCCCCCTGCCATAGCAACGTCTTGGATCCTTCAAGAGGAAAAAACAGTGAATGTGCTTCAGGGAAACACAATGGCTCTTTTGATGTGATGCATAAAAGGCAGCATTTAGAACTAAACACTTACTGTCAGATGCTGATTAAATGTCAACAGTTGCTTTCTTTCACTTGTAGAATCTTAAAAGCTTCAAGAGCAACTATTGCCGCTGTTGATGAAATGCAGAACTAATCAACACCTCTTTTTGGGAATAGACCTTAACTTAAATGACGTAATGTGCACATATGCTATGCAATATATCTTTGCAAGCATAGGGCTAACGTTATCTAAACTATGCTGAAGGAAACGGTAGGAAGAGGCAGTGTAGCCAAACAGTGCGTAATACAGGAGGTTTATAAAGAAAAACAATTCTGCAAGGCCAGTGTTTGTATTAAGAATAATAATAATATGCCATTTAGCAGACGCTTTTATCCAACGCGACTTACAGTCGTGCGGGCATACATTTTTGTGTATGGGTGGTCCCGGGGATCGAACCCACTACCCTGGCGTTACAAGCGCCGTGCTCTACCAGCTGAGCTACAGAGGACCACACTATTAGGTGTAATTCAAGATAACTAAGCCAAATGAAGAGATCAGTACACTAACGTTGTCAGCAGGTACCACACATGTTGTTGATTACCACTGCAGAATGACTTAGAATATTCTGTTATGCAATCCACTGATTTCTCTCTCTTTCTCACTCTCCCCCCCCCCCCCCCCCCCCCCCCCCCCCCCCCTCTTTTCATCAACAGTTTAGGATGAGCATGGAAGATTATGACTACCTGTTCAAAATTGTACTAATAGGAAATGCTGGTGTTGGGAAAACCTGCCTAGTCCGCCGCTTCACTCAGGTTAGTATCATAATCATACATCAAACCTGCCTAGTCCGCCGCTTCACTCAGGTTAGTATCGTAATCATACATCAAACCTGCCTGGTCAGACGGTTCACTCAGGTTAGTATCGTAATCATACATCAAACCTGCCTGGTCAGACGGTTCACTCAGGTTAGTATCATAATCATACAGTCTCATCAATGAGTTGCAACAAAACAATTAATTCTAATTCTGTAATTTTTCGGCCCATTTCCCAGGGCCTTTTCCCGCCTGGACAAGGGGCTACCATAGGAGTTGACTTCATGATCAAGACTGTGGAGATCAAAGGGGAAAAAGTCAAGGTCTGTCAATCACACTTCATGTACAATTACTTTTGTGTACCTATAAAGCATGGTTCCCTGACTGGTGGCCCATGGGCCGAATTTGACCCGTGGGTGATTTTATTTGGTCCCCCGAGTTTTCTGAGACTGTAAAAACACCAGCAACTCAGCTCCAAGTGATTTTAATTTTGGAAAAATGTACCAAAGTATTCTCATGCAGAATAGAGAGAGATATATGTGATCATATACAAATGTAAGCAAGGTTTGAAATGATTATGTTTTAGTCAAATATGATATCTGTTTGGGCTTCTTGCGGTCAATTTACAGTCTACACAGTATTTGTAGTTATGTTCCGGCCCCCAGACCATCCACTCAAGAAAAAATCAGTCTGCAGCTGAATCTAGTTGATATTCCCTGCTATAAAGGATTTATCAAGCATCTATGTAGTGTTAATAAAGGCTTAATGAATGCTATATAAACCTTTGTAACTGCCTTATCATTAGTTTAATGCTCTATAAACCTTTGTAACTGCCTTATCATTAGTTTAATGCTCTATAAACCTTTGTAACTGCCTTATCATTAGTTTAATGCTCTATAAACCTTTGTAACTGCCTTATCATGAGTTTAATGCTCTATAAACCTTTGTAACTGCCTTATCATGAGTTTAATGCTCTATAAACCTTTGTAACTGCCTTATCATTAGTTTAATGCTCTATAAACCTTTGTAACTGCCTTATTATTAGTTTAATGCTCTACAAACCTTTGTAACTGCCTTATCATGAGTTTAATGCTCTATAAACCTTTGTAACTGCCTTATCATTAGTTTAATGCTCTATAAACCTTTGTAACTGCCTTATCATGAGTTTAATGCTCTATAAACCTTTGTAACTGCCTTATCATTAGTTTAATGCTCTATAAACCTTTGTAACTGCCTTATCATTAGTTTAATGCTCTATAAACCTTTGTAACTGCCTTATCATGAGTTTAATGCTCTATAAACCATTGTAACTGCCTTATCATTAGTTTAATGCTCTATAAACCTTTGTAACTGCCTTATCATTAGTTTAATGCTCTATAAACCGTTGTAACTGCCTTATCATTAGTTTAATGCTCTATAAACCTTTGTAACTGCCTTATCATTAGTTTAATGCTCTATAAACCTTTGTAACTGCCTTATCATTAGTTTAATGCTCTATAAACCTTTGTAACTGCCTTATCATTAGTTTAATGCTCTATAAACCTTTGTAACTGCCTTATCATTAGTTTAATGCTCTATAAACCTTTGTAACTGCCTTATCACGAGTTTAATGCTCTATAAACCTTTGTAACTGCCTTATCATTAGTTTAATGCTCTATAAACCTTTGTAACTGCCTTATCACGAGTTTAATGCTCTATAAACCTTTGTAACTGCCTTATCATTAGTTTAATGCTCTATAAACCTTTGTAACTGCCTTATCATTAGTTTAATGCTCTATAAACCTTTGTAACTGCCTTATCACGAGTTTAATGCTCTATAAACCTTTGTAACTGCCTTATCACGAGTTTAATGCTCTATAAACCTTTGTAACTGCCTTATCACGAGTTTAATGCTCTATAAACCTTTGTAACTGCCTTATCATTAGTTTAATGCTCTATAAACCTGTGTAACTGCCTTATCACGAGTTTAATGCTCTATAAACCTTTGTAACTGCCTTATCACGAGTTTAATGCTCTATAAACCTTTGTAACTGCCTTATCATGAGTTTAATGCTCTATAAACCTTTGTAACTGCCTTATCATTAGTTTAATGCTCTATAAACCTGTGTAACTGCCTTATTATTAGTTTAATGCTCTATAAACCTTTGTAACTGCCTTATCACGAGTTTAATGCTCTATAAACCTTTGTAACTGCCTTATCATTAGTTTAATGCTCTATAAACCTGTGTAACTGCCTTATCACGAGTTTAATGCTCTATAAACCTTTGTAACTGCCTTATCACGAGTTTAATGCTCTATAAACCTTTGTAACTGCCTTATCATTAGTTTAATGCTCTATAAACCTTTGTAACTGCCTTATCATGAGTTGAATGCTCTATAAACCTTTGTAACTGCCTTATCATTAGTTTAATGCTCTATAAACCTTTGTAACTGCCTTATCATTAGTTTAATGCTCTATAAACTGTTGTAACTGCCTTATCATTAGTTTAATGCTCTATAAACCTTTGTAACTGCCTTATCATTAGTTTAATGCTCTATAAACCTTTGTAACTGCCTTATCATGAGTTTAATGCTCTATAAACCTTTGTAACTGCCTTATCATTAGTTTAATGCTCTATAAACCTTTGTAACTGCCTTATCATTAGTTTAATGCTCTATAAACCGTTGTAACTGCCTTATCATTAGTTTAATGCTCTATAAACCTTTGTAACTGCCTTATCATTAGTTTAATGCTCTATAAACCTTTGTAACTGCCTTATCATTAGTTTAATGCTCTATAAACCTTTGTAACTGCCTTATCACGAGTTTAATGCTCTATAAACCTTTGTAACTGCCTTATCATTAGTTTAATGCTCTATAAACCTTTGTAACTGCCTTATCATTAGTTTAATGCTCTATAAACCTTTGTAACTGCCTTATCACGAGTTTAATGCTCTATAAACCTTTGTAACTGCCTTATCACGAGTTTAATGCTCTATAAACCTTTGTAACTGCCTTATCATTAGTTTAATGCTCTATAAACCTTTGTAACTGCCTTATCATTAGTTTAATGCTCTATAAACCTTTGTAACTGCCTTATCACGAGTTTAATGCTCTATAAACCTTTGTAACTGCCTTATCATGAGTTTAATGCTCTATAAACCTTTGTAACTGCCTTATCATTAGTTTAATGCTCTATAAACCTGTGTAACTGCCTTATCATTAGTTTCATGTGGGACCAGATTATTTTAAACACCATGAGAATCAAAGAACAAACCTTACCTCAACATTGACTGTGATGTGTGGTTGTCTGACCCACCTTTAGTTAAATGAATGCACAGACTAAGTCGCTCTGGATGAGAACGTCTGCGAGGCTTTAAATGACCAAAATGTAAAAACAGTGGTAACGTGATTTGAACACATATTTTCCTCCCAGCTGCAGATCTGGGACACAGCAGGCCAGGAGCGTTTCCGTTCCATCACCCAGAGTTACTACAGGAGTGCCAACGCCCTCATCCTCACCTATGACATCACATGTGAGGACTCCTTCCGGTGCCTTCCAGAATGGCTGAGGGAGATTGAGCAGTATGCCAACACCACCGTGGTCACTATTTTAGTCGGTGAGATAGCGTTCACATGCTGTAGTAACGTGCGTCCTGTACGACACCCTATTGCTTTGAAATGTTTGACCAGAGCTCAACGTGGACCAAAAGCAGTGCGTCACATTACATCACATTGATGTCAATATCCCTCTGGTTAAAGGTCAAGCCCATACAAAGCTATGGTCATCAGTCCAAGGACCAGCTCAACGTAGTAATCAAAAGTTATTCGGTATTAAAAGTAGATGGCATCTCGAAAATGTGCTATTGGCTTTATCAGGGTGGGATCAGATGTCCTAAAGGCATACCTACCGGTAACTAGTTTATGTGGTTTTATCAGACAATGGACAACGAGATAATATTAGATGCAATTGTTCCACGGGGTGAGGTTACCATATCTCCACTCTAGAATCTGGGAAGGGATTTTATCAAGAGTGAAAAGCTTTATAGAAAATGTATAAAGTAAAATGTATGTTGTTATTGGATACTTTCCATCCTAGCTGCTATTGAGAATATTTAGATTAGATAACTCCCTTTTGGAACGTTGGTTTGTTTTTTTGCCAGAGCACAGAACTTGTGAAAAGATCAACAGTATCGTTGAACGTCAGTGATGCTCACAGTCACACCGTAACAATCAGCCTATGCATCAGGCCTCTCTATCTAACATTCAATATTAAAGATGAATATTTCCCTTTTTCCCCCCAGGTAATAAGATTGACCTAGCTGAGAAGAGGGAAGTCCTGAGGCAGAGAGCTGAAGAGTTTGCGGATTCCCAGAGCATGCTGTACCTGGAGACGTCAGCCAAGGAGTCTGACAACGTGGAGAAGCTCTTTCTGGATCTGGCCTGCGAGCTGATCCGCGAAGCCAAACAGAACACGCTGGACAACAATGACACAGCGAACGCTACGCCCGGAGAGGGAAAGGCCATCAGCTACCTGGGCTGCTGCGGCACAAACTAGTCCGGACGCCAGAGAGCTGGGGGGGGTCGCGTTCATTCCTGTTCATAAAGGACACCAAACACCAACAAGTGGGGTTCTTATCGGACAGATTTAGCTCAGTACCTTTCCGGGTTACCCTCTGTTTTGGGACGTTTTTTCTTCCGTTTTAATGCCTATTGAACGCGACCCTGAGCTGTAGTGTGACCAGCACACTAGCTGTAAAATAGATCTGACACAGTGGAGTAGAGATGGCAGGATGCCTCTGTCTGTCTGTGCCAGTCCAGACTCCATGGTGCCACTGTCAGTCCCGAGTCCCTCCATGCCTTTTACCCTCAAAACAGAACAAGGATCTGATCTGTCCAATCACCACCTTGTTGTTTTTTATCCTCCTGAAGAATATAAATATGTTCAGAGGATGCAATACAAGCTGCTGCCACTAGATGGGAGTACAGAGCTTTATCCCTGGTGCAACGGGATTGAACACACTGTACTGTAGGCCTTGTTGCAAGCTGATGTGTCATTGGGAGTTTTCAAAGGAAATCTTAGGAAGGTTCAATGAGTTAAATGTATTCATGCACCATTCATTTCATTCAACGGAAAAAATATGGTTGTGCCTCCTGTCCTGTGGGTTGGTGGGTAACTCCAGGAGAAGTCACTAGTTGCTAGTTACCTGATTTTAAAGCACTACAATTATTTCCTCACAGACAGGAGGACATGTACAGCCCATTCAAGTTTTTAATTTGTCAACAATGATCTGAATGAGATTTAATAGTTAAATGCGTTTGCTGTGTGGGGATGGTAAAAACCACCCACCCACCCACCCACCCAACCCCCCAACCCCCCAACCACCCAACCACCCAACCCCCCAACCACCCAACCCCCCAACCCCCCAACCAACCAACCACCCAACCAACCAACCACCCAACCACCCAACCACCCAACCCCCAACCACCCAATCCCCCAACCCCCCAACCCCCCAACCACCCAACCACCCAACCCCCCAACCCCCCAACCACCCAACCACCCAACCAACCAACCACCCAACCAACCAACCACCCAACCCCCCAACCACCCAACCCCCCAACCACCCCCCCAACCACCCAACCACCCAACCCCCCAACCCCCCAACCCCCCAACCACCCAACCACCCCCCCAACCACCCAACCACCCAACCCCCCAACCCCCCAACCACCCAACCCCCCAACCACCCAACCACCCCCCCAACCACCCAACCACCCAACCACCCAACCCCCCAACCACCCAACCCCCCAACCACCCAACCACCCAACCCCCCAACCACCCAACCCCCCAACCACCCCCCCAACCACCCAACCCCCCAACCCCCCAACCACCCAACCCCCCAACCACCCAACCACCCACCCAACCCCCCAACCACCCAACCACCCCCCCAACCCCCCAACCACCCAACCACCCAACCCCCCAACCCCCCAACCACCCAACCCCCCAACCCCCCAACCCCCCAACCACCCAACCCCCCAACCACCCAACCCCCCAACCCCCCAACCACCCAACCCCCCAACCACCCAACCCCCCAACCACCCAACCACCCAACCCCCCAACCACCCAACCCCCCAACCCCCCAACCACCCAACCCCCCAACCAACCAACCACCCAACCCCCCAACCACCCAACCACCCAACCAACCAACCACCCAACCACCCAACCACCCAACCCCCCAACCAACCAACCCCCCAACCACCCAACCACCCCCCCAACCACCCAACCACCCAACCACCCAACCACCCCCCCAACCACCCAACCCCCCAACCCCCCAACCAACCAACCACCCAACACCCCAACCACCCAACCACCCAACCCCCCAACCACCCAACCACCCAACCACTTAACAAAAAATACAATTCAGACACTTATGCATTTAAAATTTGATTCATGCTACACGAAATTGTTTGTTCGTTAGCTATTGTGTCCTACCCCTACAATGCACATGCTTTGATATAGTGATATTATACACCCTTTCAAATTTAGGCTTCCTCAGTTGACCTATTGGTTATTGAATAATTGATTGGCGCCATCATTACAGTATTGAAAGAAATGAAAAGCCAATTTACCAGAAGTGATCCGTTTTTGGGGGTTTTGTGTTTGTTTCCTCATCAGTTCACTTCATGTCCCGAGAGCTCACGGTAAAAAGTTCAAATTCCTTCTAGTAGTATACTGCCTGTGTGGTTTAATTCATTTCAAACCTTATCATTATAAAATTGATTGCATATATACATTTTTGTCTCTCGGCTCAATTAACTGAAATGTCTATTGGTGTGCAGGAGTTTGACACGCCTGATTGCAATGCAGGTCTACGTTCCAAATGGCACCCTATTCCCTTTATAGTGAGTGCACTACCTTCGACTGGAGCTCTACGGGCCCTGATCAAAAGTAGCGCACTATATAGGGAATAGGGTGCCATTTGGGATGCAAGATGAAGTTTTGTTTTTGTCTGCGTTGTCCATGAATGATGTTGTTCGTTTCAGATAATGGTCCAGTGTTTATGAATGATGTTGTACGTTTCAGATAATGGTCCAGTGTTTATGAATGATGTTGTTCGTTTCAGATAATGGTCCAGTGTTTATGAATGATGTTGTTCGTTTCAGATAATGGACCAGTGTCTTTGACTAACCGTAACAATTCCCTTAATGTGTTTGTCTGATTGTTTTGCACAACGAAACTGTGAATCTTTCTTTTTCGTTTAAATAGATTCTCAACATTTTACCTGCTGCTATATTGTGTTCACATTTTCATGTTGTCTAATATGAAATCAAACCCATACTCAAGAATAGATTACATTTATTCTTAAGTTAAACAGAATTCTGTAGCGCCAATTGCAAACTTTATTTGATGAATGCATTATTACTTGATAATGCATTTAATAATGTACTACATTAAAACTATTGAGTTAATACACAGCCATTAGTCAGTATCTAGTTAGCTGCACGGAAAATATATTTAAACCTTTCAAGCGTTTAAACACTAGTTCACTTCAACATTAAGTTCAAATTGTATTTGTTTTCTTTGTGGCAATCTGCTGTTGCTAAATACATTTTTAGATTTAAATAAATGTCAGCTGTTTTCATCAAAAGTACTCTAATATCATACCATGACCGTGATCTATTGTGATTTTAGAGTGACCAATCACATAATGTTAACTATAACAGGAAATTTGAATTATTATGTGGATTATAATCAATGAACGTTTTTGTAGGGGTTGATACATTTTCCGTTAGGGCAAATCGAGTCTGACATTTCAAAGTGGAAATGACAAACTTTAGAAGCATTTTTCAAACTCAAATACACTATAAGTTTGCATTTCCTGCTTTTCTCAACAACAAAAGAGTGATCAAATTAAGATCCTACATCTGTAGCGTGCACTTCTGCCTTGGTTGTTGCCCAATGCTTGCCATGATTTGAAAGTGCCATGCATTCTATATTACCACATTTTCTTTAAAAGCAAAACATTTAGATTTTTTATTTTTTTTTGTACACATAATTATTTGTAGCCTGGGAACCAGTCTGTTTGTGCTAATGTTCCACTCCTTGGACTCCTTGTGGAATGTTGTAGTGATGGCATAAAACAGGTCTGGATTTTCAGGATCATTTGTACTGTATTCCATATTGTTATGCTTTGGGTGTTTTTCGTACAGCTCCTGCCATATATTTGACTGTCTTCTAGCTTTATTTTATAGACCCGATTGCCATGTTGTACTGTGTTACACAGCGTCATAATCTGCTGTATATTGATAGTGTAGTTTAATATCGCCATTTCTTGTTTATTTTGTACGCCTGTATTTTAACTTTTAGCACTTTGCTTTTATATTACTGGTAAAATATACTTTTTTTTCTCCTTCTCCTGAACATTATTTTATAAAACTAATGTTAATGTAGGTGGTATTGTTGTCTTTTGGCTGTTACAGTACTGAGTAACTTCAGATTGGTCAACAGTGTCTACCCATTTTTCTTCTATTGTCCAGAGGGAGAAACACAGTAAAATACTTCAGTAGAATGCAGTTGAGAAAGAGAGAGAGAAGCAGAAGGATTTTTGTTACATTTTATTTGGATCTGAATGTTTTTCTTTTATGTGTACAAAATAATACCTAAGGTTATCCTGTATTACATTAAATAATCACACTAAACATGACTCATGTTTCTGACTCATCCATTATTGCAAATGGTTATTTTAATGATAGTTTAAAGGAGTCGTTCACTATTTTACAACTTGATGTTAGATGGTTCCTCACCCTGAATGTAGTCTATGGGCCAGGAGAAACTGTAATCCATGGTTCAGTTTTCTGTGTAGCAACTGAATGCATTCAATCAAAATGGGGGACAATAGAGTGCTGAGTTCCCGGCAGTTAGCAAGTTTGGTAGGCTACTAATGACCATCAGCAGCATCAGAGCTTGGAGAAGCCTAACTACGGTGACTAAACGGTCACGTGGCGGTCATGACTCGTGACCGCCGGTGTGGCGGTAATACGGTCACAGCAACAGCCCTAAGAAGGGGGTACCTAGCACAACTGAATGCATTCAATCAAAATGTGTCTTCCACATTTAACCCAACCCCTCTGAATCGGAGAGGTGCAGGAGGCTTCCTTAATGGATGTCCATGTCATCAGCGCCCGGGGAGCAGGTGTTGTTAGGGAGAAACTGTAATCCATGGGTCAGTTTTCTTTTAACAGCCATTACAAACTTCAGCTAACATTAGCCACTACTAGCTAAAAATAAATGGAAGTGACGGGGGCAAGTGAGCATGAAATATCATACAATGTTATGAAAAACACGATTTTGACTTCATGACCTTTAAAAAAAAAGTATGTCCAAATCACCTGAAATCAACTCATATTTGGTTTGATGTTACTTAAAGGTGAGTTGGCCTTTACAAAAAAACGTGATCACATGCCACCATCACTTACATAGATTTTTAGCTAGCGTTGCTAAAGTTAGCTGAAGTTTGTAATGGCTGTTTAAAGAAAACTGAACCATGGATTACAGTTTCTCCCTAACAACACCTGCTCCCCGGGCGCTGATGACATGGACAGCCATTAAGGAAGCCTCCTGCACCTCTCTGATTCAGAGGGGTTGGGTTAAATGTGGAAGACACATTTTGATTGAATGCATTCAGTTGTGTAACTGACTAAGTATCCCCCTTTCCCTGTATACAGTGCATTTGGAAAGTATTCAGACTCTTTGACTTTTTCCACATTTTGTTACGTTACAGCCTTATTTCAAAATGGAATAAATTGTTTTTTCCCCTCATCAATCTACACACAATCTTGGTGGTTCCAAACGTCTTCCATTTAAGAATGATGGAGGCCACTGTGTTCTTGGGGACCTTCAATGCTGCATACATGTTTTGGTACCCTTCCCCAGATCTGTGCCTCGACACAATCCTGTCTCGGAGCTCTACGGACAATTCCTTCGACCTCATGGCTTGGTTTTTGCTCTGACATGCACTGTCAACTGTGGGACCTTATATAGACAGGCGTGTGCCTTTCCAAATGATGTCCAATCAATTGAATTTACCACAGGTGGACTCCAATCAAGTTGTAGAAACATCTCAAGGATGATGAATGGAAACAGGATGCACCTGAGCTCAATTTCGAGTCTCATAGCAAAGGGTCTGAATACTTATGTAAATAAGGTATTTCAGTTTTAATTTTTTTATATACATGTGAATTTGTTTTCTAAAAAGCTGTTTTCGCTTTGTCATTATGGGGTATTGTGTGTAGATTGATGCTGGGAAAACATATTTAATCAATTTTAGAATAAGGCTGTAACGTAACAAAATGTGGAAAAAGTCAAGGGGTCTGAATACTTTCCGAATGCGCTGTATATTGTATGAACTGGAGCATTTGAGAACGTCATGACGACCGAATGCACTGAGGTAAACCGAATGTGTTTAGCGTTTAAGACAATCATAAAGTGAAGTGTCAACCTGCTGTGTAATCATTAGTCCAGACAGTTGCAATTGCAACTAAACCGAGAGTTTCTATTGGAAAAATGCAGGTTGGTCCCTCGCCGTTTCGTTGTGTTTAAGAAAAGTTTTGCAACAGAATCTACGTAATGAATACGCCCCAGGTGTCAACACAGCCGCACCATTCGCATCTATCTTTTTGCAACTCGTGATGATGGCTACATTGTAACTGAAAACCTTTCCACCATATACCAACTGTTACTTTGTCATCTTTGCCCACTCTGTCCATAGATTAACTTGCATCATGGCACGAAGTCTTCTCACATGATAGCTTCATTGGTCATCAATGTGTGACTTGCATGCACTCTGATTTGCTGACAGGCAACTTGACTTCCTCTTAGTGAAACATCAACACATCTTAAAACAGGTTCCTCCTTCCTCCTTCCCACTCACTGCAGCCCACACAGATGACTTTATATAGACTGTTCTTACAGGTTTTTCTTTAGAATCGTCCTGGCCACTGCAGATATGAGGTCTGGAGGATTCGGTTCGGTATCGAGACCGGCCATAACGTCCATCGTTGTCATTTTATCGCACTATTGTGTGCATGTGTTAGCGCTCAAGTCGCAACTTTTGAATAGGTATGGCGGCGTTATAGATCTCAATGCTCAGGACACCGTCATCAACTATGAAACACGCTATTTTGACCAGAAGGTACGTTTCTTTTTTGCTATAATAACATAATAAAGTGATTGACGGCTGTCATTATGTCTGTCAACAATCACTGTCTAGACAAGAGACTAATCAGCTTTGTAGATTAGCAGGACATTCAAGCTGTAGTCCAAACAAACACACACTGCATGTTTAGGCTATCTGATAGATATGTTTTAGAGCTTTAAAACTTTTTAAAAAAAAGTTTGTGCTAAAGTAGTAATAATAATTTAATAACGGTTGAGTTGATGCATTTATTTACGTGTGCACCAATTTGTGCACAGTTATGTAGCTGTATTGTTTGTAATGATTATTTAGCCCAACCTAAAATTTCGTTCACTATTTTACAACTTCATTTTAGATGGTGTCTCACCCTGAAAATAGTCTATGGGCCAGGAGAAACTGTAATCCATGGTTCCGTTTTTTTTAAACAGCCATTACAAATGTCAGCCTACTTTAGCCACCTCTAGCTACAAATCTATGTACGTAACGGGGGCATGTGAGCATGAAATATCATCACATTTCATGACAAACATGATTTTGACTGTTCATGATCTTTAAAAATCTAATGTCCAAATCACTTGAAATCAAATAAAACATTATTTTTTTTGTCACATGCCTCGTAAACAACAGGTGTAGACTAACGCCTCAAGCCCACCAAATGTATCAAACTCTTTGCGTTCCGGCGGAAGTCATTGATTTTCAATGGAGTAGACCGCAACTCTACGTTGGCGGTGGCGCGCTAGGCTGCGGTGCGTTCTGCGTCCCCTCATGCGTTCAATATGTTCAACTCGTGCGTCGCTTTACCGTGTGGTGGTACACATGGGAAGTACACACACAGACTCCCAACTAGCTAGCTTTTTAGCTAGTTGAAAAGCGAAGCACATGGGCGTCAAGTACAGAAAATGTGGGCTAGACATGCAAACAGTGAAACGCTTACTTCTAAGGTCCTTCCCGACAATGCAGAGAGAAAAAAAAAACAGAAATAATAGAAAAATAATAACCGGAGGAGCCGATAGTCTAGAGGTTAAGAGCGTTTGGCTGGTAACCGAAAGGTCGCTGGTTCGAATCCCCGAGCCGACTAGGTGAAAACCGTGTAGTTGTGCCCTTGAGCAAGGCACTTACATTTTTACTTTACATTTTAGCAGACGCTCTTATCCAGAGCGACTAACAGTTAGTGCATACATTATTTTTTTTCATACTGGCCCCCCGTGGGAATCGAACCCACAACCCTGGCGTTGCAAACGCCATGCTCTACCAACTGAGCTACATCCCTTAACCCTAATTGCGCTTGTAAATCTCCCTGGATAAGAGCGTCTGATAAATGACTAAAATGTAAAATAAATACACAATGAGTACCGATAACTTGGCTATATACATGGGGTACCAGTACCGAGTCGACGTGCAGGGGTACGAGGTAATTGAGGTAGATAGATATGTACATACAGTGCATCCGGAAAGTATTCAGACTCCTTGACTTTTTCCACATTTTGTTACGTTACAGCCTTATTCTAAAATGGATGAAATTGTTGTTTCCCCTCATCAATCTACACACAATACCCCATTATGACAAAGCAAAAACAGGTTTTTCGAAATTTTAGCAAATTTATAAAAAATAAAAACGGAAATATCACATTTACATAAGTATTCAGACCCTTTACTCAGTACTTGGTTTTAGCACCTTTGGCAGTGATTACAGCCTCGAGTCTTCTTGGGTATGACGCTACATGCTTGGCTCATCTGTATTTGGGGAGTCTCTCTCATCCTTCTCTGCAGATTCTCTCAAGCTCTGTCAGGTTGGATGGGGAGCGTTGCTGCACAGCTATTTTCAGGTCTCTCCAGAGATGTTCGATTGGGTTCAAGTCTGGGCTCTGGCTGAGCCACTCAAGGACATTCAGAGACTTTTCCCGAACCCACTCCTGTCTTGTTTTGGCTATGTGCTTAGGGTCATTGTCCTGTTGGAAGGTGAACCTTCGTCCCAGTCTGAGGTCCTGAGAGCTCTGGAGCAGTTTTTCATCAAGGATCTCTCAGTACTTTGCTCCGTTCATCTTTCCCTCGATCCTGACTAGTCTCCCAGTCCCTGCCACTGAAAAACATCCCCACAGCATGATGCTGCCACCACCATGCTTCACCGTAGGGATGGTGCCAGGTTTCCTCCAGATGTGACGCTTGGCATTCAGGCCAAAGAGTTCAATCTTGGTTTCATCAGACCAGAGAATCTTGTTTCTCATGATCTGAGAGTCCTTAAGGTGCCTTTTGGCAAACTCCTGTCATGTGCCTTTTACTGAGGAGTGGCTTCCATCTTTACACTCTACCATAAAGGCCTGATTGGTAGAGTGCTGCAAAGATGGTTGTCCTTCTAAAAGGTTATCCCATCTCCACAGAGGAACTCTGGAGCTCTGTCAGAGTGACCATTGGGTTCTTGGTCACCTCCCTGACCAAGGCCCTTCTCCCCCGATTGCTCAGTTTGGCCTGGCGGCCAGCTCTAGGAAGAGTCTTGGTGGTTCCAAACTTCTTCCATTTAAGAATGATGGAGGCCACTATTTTCTTGGGGACCTTGAATGCTGAAGAAATGTTTTGGTACCGTTCCCCAGATCTGTGCCTCGACACAATCCTGTCTGAGCTTTACGGACAATTCCTTTGAGCTCATGGCTTGGTTTTTGCTCTGACATGTACTGTCAACTGTGGGACCTTATATAGACAGGTGTGTGCCTTTCCAAATGATGTCCAATCAATTGAATTTACCACAGGTGGACTCCAATCAAGTTGTAGAAACATCTCAAGGATGATCAATGGAAACAGGATGCACCTGAGCTCAATTTCGAGTCTCATAGCAAAGGGTCTGAATACTTATGTAAATAAGGTATTTCTGTTTTTTTATTTTGTATACATTTGCTAACATTTCTAAAAACCAGTTTTCGCTCTGTCAGTATGGGGTATTGTGTGTAGATTGATGAGGATTTTTATTTATTTAATCAATTTCAGAATAAGGCCGTAACGTAACAAAATGTGGAAAAAGACAAGGGGTCTGAATACTTTCCGAATGCCCTGAATAGATAGGGATAAAGTGACTAGGCAACAGGATAGATAATAAACAGTAACAGCAGTGTGTGTCATGAGTTAGTGCAAAAAGGGTAAATGCCGATAGTATGGGTAGCTATTTAAGTAACTATTGATCAGTCTTATGGCTTGGGGGTAGAAGCTGTTCAGGGTCCTGTTGGTTCCAGACTTGGTGCATCGGTACCGCTTACCATGTGGTAGCAGAGAGAACAGTCTATGACTTGGGTGGATGGAGTCTTTTGACAATTTTTAGGGCCTTCCTCTGACACCGCCTGGTATAGAGGTCCTGGATGGCAGGGAGCTCGGCCCCAGTGATGTACTGGGCCGTACGCACTACCCTCTGTAGCGCCTGCCAGGTCTCTGACCTCCCTGTGACCTCTCATCGTTGTCGGTGATCAGGCCTAAGGCTGTGGCGGTCATGAAATGTCTTCAGCCGGTGATTGTCAAGCAAATAACTGTCGGTCTCACGGTAATTGACAGTTAATTAACATAAACACATTTAGCACCTTCTGGCTTCCACACATAGCCTACAAGCCACTGATGCAGACCTTTGGAACATCTACATATTAACAAGTCTAATAAATCCATGTAATATCGCCTACACCTTCACAATAAATCCATTATTTATTTTAGACAGGTCTAAAGAAGCATGATATGAAGAAAATGTAGTCTATTTCAGAAGAACAGAATAGCATACTCTGAGTTGTCCTTATGTTAGTGTCACGATCGTCAGGAACAGATGAGGACCAAGGCGCAGCGTTGCAGGCAAACATACTCATTTATTAAGCGAAACGATATCAAAACAACAAAAGACGGAAACGTGACAGTACACGGTATAACACAACCAACTCGAAACAAGAACCCACAAAACCAAAGGAAAAACCGACAGATTAAATATGGCTCCCAATCAGAGACAACCAGCAAACAGCTGACACTCGTTGCCTCTGATTGGGAGTCACTCAGGCCAACATAGAAATAGGGAACATAGATCTACACACCCTGGCTCAACATAACAGTGTCCCCAGAGCCAGGGTGTGACAGTTAGGTCCTGATCTGGCTATGCCATATGGCTGTGGGCTACACTAGTTCATTTAGCAGACAAGATTTGCTTAGAATTCCATGGCATTATTTTATATTATTTTATAGTATGAAGAAAACAATTGAACAAAGCTGAATAAAATAGAAAGGATATTTTCTCCAAACGTTTTGAGGAAGTGCACACATGCGGCTATTCTGTGTTGAGCGGTTAACAAAGAAATAGGTATTCCTAAATGCTTAATTTAGATTTATTAATGTTACTTTAGTTGTTCTACAAACGTAGGGCTATATGTTTTCATTTTTAAGGCCGCATGATGCAACTCTAATGATGATTTGAAAAAAGTTGCTTGAAAGGCACGAGCTCTGCTTTGTTTTTTTGCGCAGGCTGTACACACTTCATCAGTCTCTCATTCACAATTTGAAAAGCACTTGATAATGCCTTGAATTTCACGGCGGCATCCCCTTTGTGTGGCCGTATTGCATCCTAAAAAAATCCATGCCTTTTGTGGCTAGTGGCCATTGTGCCCTTCTCCCTGAGTGCTGCGCGCTCGGAAGCACCTCTCACTCACATGGCTCTCCATCACGTGACTGGGTCTTTCTCACAGGCTACAAGTGAAGACAGACACATCGGGGACACAACTGCGCGCGTCCTTATCCAATTCCAAGGTGCATATTGAAGATATTGGAAGAACTGTCCACATTTACATTTCATCAGCCAACAGTCGGCCTAACGAACAGCAAAAGCCTATGTCAATCTACTATCCCCCATTGTACAAAAAGTCGACCTATTCTATTCTGTGCGAGAAATAAATGTTCCAGGTATAGTCTGGGACTGTTGTGGGATGTGATAGATCCCAAATTAATAAAACCACTAGCATCAAGAAACATTTTTTACACAATGTGGCTGGCGCAACAGATCAGAACGTTTAGCTTAAAATGTCTATAAACTATTAGGCTATTTCTTCACATTATAAGTGCAGCAATGCGCACATGGTAGTAGGCTATAAGCGCAAAATGTTCCATTAGCGGAAAACACCATTATCAAAAGTGACTGCAAATGCAATTATGCATGTAATGCTTTTATTATAAAGATGCATTTTTATGGTGAAAATTATCTTCCCCAAACTTGAAACTCACGCGCTGCTTATGTATGCCAGTTAGGCTCTACACCTCTTGTAAAGAGGATTAATGTGCTTAATTTTAAGAAGTTATTTGGCCACTTTAGTTGTGATACAAACCTTATTAAAACATATAGGCCTATGGGCTAGGCTTCATGAGGTGTGAGACTATGATTAGAAAAAGTCGCAAAAAAAGGCATTGTTTCTTAAGCTGGGCATCATTCACAAGTGATAATATATAATTCACAAGTGATAGGCTAATATTGTCACCCATCAGACTATTCTTGATTTAATCTTGTCTTTACATATACTAAATAATATATGTGTGAAATTTGTTTTGATTTAGAATGGACCATTATCATGCACCTGTATTGAAACAGGGCCAGTGAGAAAAAATACATGTCATCTATGCATTTAAATAGCGTATGGAGGACGCTTTTCCCGTGGTTTATTTTCATGCCAGCCAGGTAGGCTATACTCCTGTTGTAAATATAAGCAATGTGCTTAATATTAGGAAAGTTGAGAAATAAATATAGTAGGCATAGCCTATAGAAAGCTAATGGGATCCTCCTCTTTTTAGTAGAGGCCATCACTTTTTTTGCGAAATTGCATAGCCTATATAAATGTTGCGCAACATGAGCTCATGGGCTCTCATGAAGTGTTTGATTAGATTTTCGATTAGATTTGCATTGATGTCATAGTGATTAGAGGGACAATAGAGTGCTGAGTACCAGGCAGTTAGCAAGTTTGGTAGGCTACTAATGACCAGCAGCATCAGAGCTTGGAGAAGCCTAATTACCGTGACTAAACGGTCAAGTGGAATTTGACTGTCTTCATGACTCGTGACCGCCGGTGTGGCGGTAATACGGTCACCGCAACAGCCCTAATCAGGCCTACCACCGTTGTGTCGTCTTGCTAACTTAATGATGGTGTTGGAGTCGTGCATAGCCACGCAGTCGTTGGTGAACAGGGAGTACAGGAGGGGACAAATCACGCATCCCTGAGGGGCCCCTGTGTTGAGGTTCATCGTGACGGATGTGTTGGTGCCTTCCCTCACCATCCATGATCCAGTTGCAGAAGGAGGTGTTTAATCCCAGGGTACTTAGTTTAGTGATGAGCTTCGAGGGCACTATGGTGTTGAATGCTGAGCTGAAGTCAATGAACAGCATTCTCACGTAGATGTTCCTTTTGTCCAGGTAGGAAAGGGCAGTGTGGAGTGCAATAGAGATTGCGTCATCTGTGGATCTGTTGGGGTGGTATGCAAATTGAGGTGGGTCCAGGATGTCTGGGAATATGGTGTTGATGTGAGCCATGACCAGCCTTTCAAAGCATTTCATAGCTACAGATGTGAGTGCTATGGGGCGATAGTCATTTATGCAGGTTACCTTGGCGTTCTTGGCCACAGCGACTATGGTGCTCTGCTTGAAACATGTAGCTATTACAGACTCGGTCAGGGAGAGATTGAAAATGTCAGTAAAGACACTTGCCAGCTGGTCAGCGCATGCTCTGAGTACGCATCCTGGTAATCCACCCTGCGGCCTTGTGAATGTTAACCTGTTTAAAAGGTCTTACTCACATTGGCTACGGAGAGCATGATCACACAGTCGTCCAGAACAGCTGGTGCTCTCATGCATGGTTCAGTGTGTCTAGCCTCGAAGCGAGTATGGAAGGTATTTAGCTTGTCTGGTAGGCTCGTGTCACTGGATAGCTCGCGGCTGGTTTTCCCTATGTAATCCATGATAGTTTGCAAGCCCTGCCACATCCGACGAGCGTCAGAGCCGGTGTAGTAGGATTCGATCTTGGTGCTGTATTGATGCTTTGCCTGGTCGATTGTTTGTCGGAGGGCATAGTGGGATTTCTTATAAGCGTCCGGATTAGTGTCCCACTCCTTGAAAGCGGCAGCTCTAGCCTTTAGCTCAGTGCAGATGTTGCCTGTAATCCATGGCTTCTGGTTGGGATATGTACGTACGGTCACTGTGGGGACAACATCGTCGATGCACTTATTAATGAAGCCGGTGACTGATGTGTTAAACTCCTCAATGCCATCGGATGAATCCTGGAACATATTCCAGTCTGTGTTAGCGAAACAGTCCTGTAGCTTAGCATCCGCTTCATCGGACCACTTCCGCATTGAGCGCGTCACTGGTACTTCCTGTTTGAGTTTTACTTGTAAGCAGGAATCAGGAGGATATAATTATGGTCAGATTTGCCAAATGGAAGACGAGGGAGAGCTTTGTATGTGTCTCTGTGTGTGGAGTAAAAGTGATCTAGAGTTTTTTAGCTTGTAGTTGCACAGGTGACATGCTGGTAGAAAGGAGGTAAAGCGGATTTCAGTTTTCCTGCATTAAAGTAACCGGCTACTAGGAGCGCCACGTCTGGGTGAGTATTTTCTTGTTTGCTTATGGCTTTATACAGCTTGTTGAGTGCGGTCTTAGTGCCAGCATCGATTTGTGGTGGTAAATAGACAGCTACGAAAAATAGTATGGTCTACAGCTTATCATGAGGTATTCTAACTCAGACGAGCAGAACCTCGAGACTTCCTTAATATTAGAGATCGCGCACCAGTTGTTGTTCACAAAGAGACACACACCTCCTCCCCTGAGCTTCCCCGATGCCACCGTTCTGTCCTGCCGATGTATAGAAAAAAACAGCTCGATTTATATTCACCATGTCGTTGTTCGGCCACGACTTGGAGAAACATAGGATATTACAATTCATCAGATCACGTTGAAAGGATAGTCTCGAACGGAGCTCATCCAGTTTATTCTCCAGTGAGTACACGTTCGCCAATAGAACGGAGTGTAGAGGCGATTCATGATTTATCCAGTCAGGTACCCCACATGCAGGCCTCTATAGCTCCGTTTCCTCCTCCTCCGAGTGTCAGGGATTTGAGCCCGGTCCGGGATAATTAATATATCTTTCGACCTCCGACTCATTGAAGTAGAAGTCCTCATCCAAATGGAGGATAGTGATAACTGTTCTGATGTCCATAAGCTATTTTCTGTCATAGGAAACGATGGTGGAAACATTATGTACATAAAAAAGTTAAGATCAGCGCAAAAGAAATACACTAAATAGCAAAAAATCGTCAGGAGCCCGTAAAACACCTGCTATTCCCTCCAGCGCCATAAAAGCTTAATACAAATCAACTCATATTTGGTTTGGTGTTACTTAAAGGTGATTTGTCCCTAAAACAAACATACTCACATTGCCCATCACTTCCGTTGATTTTTAGCTAGCGGTGGCTACACAGAAAACTGAACCATGGATTACAGTTTCTCCTGGCCCATAGACTACTTTCAGGGTGAGGAACCACCTAACATCAAGTTGTAAAATAGTGAACTACTCCTTTAATGTAGGATTTTTATAGTTTCATAATTATGGTAATTTCATGATTTGTAATTTATTCTCAAATAGAAATAGCATCAGCAAGGTATCAGGAAATGTTATTTGTGTGAATTCTGTACTTCAACTTCCGTCAGCCTTAGTGATACACCTGGTGCAGAATGTTACAGAAAATAAAATAATTGAATGACTCCAGTAGAAATAGAATCATGCTGGTTCTATACATTATATTTCTATCTGGAGCACAATGACTGTATATATGAACTGGAGCATTTGAGAAGGTCTTACCTACCAAATGCACTGAGGTATAACCAAATGTGTTAGAGCATTTACAACAAGCCTAAAGTGAAATGTCAACCTGGTGTGTAATCACTAGTCCAAACCGACAGTTTCTATTGGACAAATTCAGGTAGGTCCCTCCCCGTTTCGATTTGTTTGCTTCAGTTTAAGAAACGTTTTGCAACAAAATCTGCATAATGAATACGCCCCAGGTGTCAACCATTACTTTATACCTCAATGGTGTCAACACACAGCAGCACCATTTGCATCTATCTTTTTGCAACTCGTGATGATGGCTACATTGTAACTGAAAACCTTTCCACCATATACCAACTGTTACTTTGTAATCTTTGCCCACTCTGTCCATCGATTCACTTGCATCATGGCACGAAGTCTTCTCACATGATAGCTTCATTGGTCATCAGAGTTTCTAAACCCAGAAGCGTAACATCGCGAGACTTCCGGGAACGCGAAACAGACCAAACAGACCATGCCAGGGTTTGAGAAGTCAAATATTCGTCTTTAGATGTTCATTTTCTCAAAATCTAAAGGCACAACTTAGATTAGATCCAATGTCTTAAGTTGTTGAACATGTTATTACTCCAACCTCCAGAAAGTGACAAACTGACACGTTTTAATTTTCGTCAAAAACATCTTTATGTCGAAGGAAGTTACTTTGATTTGACGGCTTGCACATGCGCAGTTCGGCGCTAGACGACCGTGTTTTTACGCATGAGTTTAGCGTCGCCATGACGTCGCCTACGAGCGTTAGCAGGGATTTCTATTGGAGAAGCAGTTTTAGCCTCTCTTCATACTGTACTGACTTTGCATGCACTTTTGATTTGCCAACTTGCCTTCCTCTTCCTGAAACATCAGCAAATCTTAATAGGTTCCTCCTTCCTCCTTCCCACTCACTGCTGCATCATGCGACTGCAGCCCACACAGATGACTTTATATAGACTGTTCTTACAGGTTTTTCTTTAGAATCGTCCTGGCCACTGCAGATATGAGGTCTGGAGGATTCGGTTCGGTATCGAGACCGGCCATAACGTCCATCGTTGTCATTTTATCGCACTATTGTGTGCATGTGTTAGCGCTCAAGTCGCAACTTTTGAATAGGTATGGCGGCGTTATAGATCTCAATGCTCAGGACACCGTCATCAACTATGAAACACGCTATTTTGACCAGAAGGTACGTTTCTTTTTTGCTATAATAACATAATAAAGTGATTGACGGCTGTCATTATGTCTGTCAACAATCACTGTCTAGACAAGAGACTAATCAGCTTTGTAGATTAGCAGGACATTCAAGCTGTAGTCCAAACAAACACACACTGCATGTTTAGGCTATCTGATAGATATGTTTTAGAGCTTTAAAACTAAAAAAAAAAGTTTGTGCTAAAGTAGTAATAATAATTTAATAACGGTTGAGTTGATGCATTTATTTACGTGTGCACCAATTTGTGCACAGTTATGTAGCTGTATTGTTTGTAATGATTATTTAGCCCAACCTAAAATGTCTAGATGTTATAGTTGTTTTTAGGCAATATATTATCTCCTTCCGCTATGGCCATTTGCCACCAAGACATTAAAATTAAATGAGCATTGTTTATATTGATGCTTGTTGCCTAATTTACTATTGATCGTAGTTTTATTTGTTTGTGGTGAACTTATAACTGCACCGCTGGCTTTCCTTGGAGGATTTCCTTAATTCTCTGTGTACTTTAAATCACTTCTAAACTGTTTGGGTATTGTGTCTGCAGACAATCAGCGTATCCGCTCTGCTTCCTGGTAGGACGGGAAAGCCATCCATACACTGGGATGTGTTCCTGCCAACACAACTCAATCCCTGCTGGCATCCTGCCCAGAGGATCTGCATTGTACTGCCATAAAAAGTGAATTTAAAGTAGGCTACTATAGACTAAAGATCATTAAAGATCCTGGAGGTTACAGCTTTCCCCCAAAATGCATTGGGCTATATTCTTTTGAACTCTACGTATCCATGTTGTTAGGTTGTTACATTCTAGGTGTCTAGTATAGCTATGGCTAGATAACATTTTCAACAGTTTTGTAGCTAGTTGTGATTCATGTGAGTTGAAATGCTTTCTTGTGACTCTGAACATGATCTCAGCGTGGGCTCTCAGATTGTAAACAAACATGTCATGATGCATTACAAATCAAATCAAG
This sequence comes from Coregonus lavaretus, assembly GCF_964263955.1. NCBI lineage: Eukaryota > Metazoa > Chordata > Actinopteri > Salmoniformes > Salmonidae > Coregonus > Coregonus lavaretus. Next base: position 42,873,340 of record NC_140013.1, read on the forward strand.
CTTTATTTATACAGCACATTTCAGACATGGAATGCAACGCAATGTGCTTCACAGGAAAAAACTAATAAAAAACTATGAAAATAAAAACTTAAATATTTACTACACAACAAACATGATAAAAAAAACTAAAGAATAACAATAAAAACTGAACGACTTAAAAGCCTCCTGAGGAAAAACAAAGCTAAAAAGGTGTGTTTTAAGATCTCTTTTAAATATGTCCACAGTTTCAGCCCCCCTCAGGTTCTCTGGCAGGCTATTCCAGAGGCTGGGGGCATAGTAACTAAAGGCTGCCTCTCCATGCCTCTTGGTCCTGGGCTTTGGGATAGTAGGAAGGCCAGTGCCAGAGGACCTGAGGGACCTACTGGGTACATAACTTAAAAGTATGTCTGACATGTATTGGGGTGCACAATCATGGATTGATTTAAAAACCAATAGAAGAATCTTAAAATGAATTCTAAAACTCACAGGCAGCCAGTGCAGAGACCTTAAAAAATATATAAATAC
>NC_140013.1:42876343-43028843 GCF_964263955.1 Coregonus lavaretus
GGGCTGAAATCTTTTCCCTGTCATTGGCTCATAAAATTGGTGGCTCCTTTTGTAGCCGCTGGGAAGGGAGAGAGTGAGAGAGAGAGAGAGAGAGAGAGAGGGTGCAAACACAACAAAAACATTCTTTATCAAGTGTTGGGTAGGTTTCAAGTAGGGGGGACAACTCCTCTGTAGCCACACAGCGGTGGCATTAGGCTGGAGAGAGGGTACGTCCCAAATGGCGTAGTGCACTGAATAGGGAAGAGGGTTCCATTTGGGAGGCAGTTGTGCTAGTGGAACTAATGTGGCATCCCTGGAACTGTCTCTCTCTGGGTTTTAATACAAATTGAGGCTAATTATCCTAGCGTCCTGCATTGGTGTTGTCACGGACTCACTGCACAGTACAAAGTAGTGTATGGCAGCAGGCCAGAGCCACAAAGATCACACCCCACCGCAGGGGCAGGTTGGAGGGACAGTGGCCACCCTCTGGAGATGGTGCTACTGTACTGTCTCTCACATCTACTCTAGTAGTCTAACTGGAACCTATAGAAGGTGTCTGAGGAGAACTGGAACCTTTACAAGGTGTCTGAGGAGAACTGGAACCTTTACAAGGTGTCTGAGGAGAACTGGAACCTTTACAAGGTGTCTGAGGAGAACTGGAACCTTTACAAGGTGTCTGAGGAGAACTGGAACCTTTACAAGGTGTCTGAGCAGAACTGGAACCTTTACAAGGTGTCTGAGGAGAACTGGAACCTTTACAAGGTGTCTGAGGAGAACTGGAACCTTTACAAGGTGTCTGAGCAGAACTGGAACCTTTACAAGGTGTCTGAGGAGAACTGGAACCTTTACAAGGTGTCTGTCTGAGGATAACTGGAACCTTTACAAGGTGTCTGTCTGAGGATAACTGGAACCTTTACAAGGTGTCTGTCTGAGGATAACTGGAACCTTTAGAAGGTGTCTGTCTGAGGAGAACTGGAACCTTTTACAAGGTGTCTGTCTGAGGAGAACTGGAACCTTTACAAGGTGTCTGTCTGAGGAGAACTGGAACCTTTAGAAGGTGTCTGTCTGAGGAGAACTGGAACCTTTTACAAGGTGTCTGTCTGAGGAGAACTGGAACCTTTTACAAGGTGTCTGTCTGAGGAGAACTGGAACCTTTAGAATGTGTCTGTCTGAGGAGAACTGGAACCTTTACAATGTGTCTGTCTGAGGATAACCATTGGTTCTCAGCTTGACAGCCTGCTGAAGCCCAGTTTCCATTGGCACTTGAAATCAGGGCCACATTTTAACTGGCTCGATTTAGAGTTAATTTCAGAGACTTTTAAATGGATTTGTAACACATTGATTAGATTTATTCTCATCTCAAGCTAAATATGAATGTCTTAGACACTGGGTTTGATTTAAAGGAGCAACATGTCATATTAGAGACTGGGTTTGATTTAAAGGAGCAACATGTCATATTAGAGACTAGGTTTGATTTAAAGGAGCAACATGTCATATTAGAGACTGGGTTTGATTTAAAGGAGCAACATGTCATATTAGAGACTGGGTTTGATTTAAAGGAGCAACATGTCAAATTAGAGACTAGGTTTGATTTAAAGGAGCAACATGTCATATTAGAGACTAGGTTTGATTTAAAGGAGCAACATGTCATGTTAGAGACTGGGTTTGATTTAAAGGAGCAACATGTCATATTACATTTACATTTACGTCATTTAGCAGACGCTCTTATCCAGAGCGACTTACAAATAGGTGCATTCACCTTATAGCCAGTGGGATAACCACTTTACAATGTTTTTTTTTTTTTTTTTGGGGGGTGGGTGGGTTGGGGTAAGAGGGGGGTAGAAGGATTACTTTATCCTATCCCAGGTATTCCTTAAAGAGGTGGGGTTTCAAATGTCTCCGGAAGGTGGTGAGTGACTCCGCTGTCCTGGCGTCTTGAGGGAGCTTGTTCCACCATTGGGGTGCCAGAGCAGCGAACAGTTTTGACTGGGCTGAGCGGGAACTATGCTTCCGCAGAGGTAGGGGAGCCAGCAGGCCAGAGGTGGATGAACGCAATGCCCTCGTTTGGGTGTAGGGACTGATCAGAGCCTGAAGGTACGGAGGTGCCGTTCCCCTCACAGCTCCGTAGGCAAGCACCATGGTCTTGTAGCAGATGCAAGCTTCAACTGGAAGCCAGTGGAGTGTGCGGAGGAGCGGGGTGACGTGAGAGAACTTGGGAAGGTTGAACACCAGACAGGCTGCGGCATTCTGGATGAGTTGTAGGGGTTTAATGGCACAGGCAGGGAGCCCAGCCAACAGCGAGTTGCAGTAATCCAGACGGGAGATGACAAGTGCCTGGATTAGGACCTGTGCCGCTTCCTGTGTAAGGCAGGGTCGTACTCTCCGAATATTGTAGAGCATGAACCTACAGGATCGGGTCACCGCCTTGATGTTAGCGGAGAACGACAGGGTGTTGTCCAGGGTGACGCCAAGGCTCTTCGCACTCTGGGAGGAGGACACAACGGAGTTGTCAACCGTGATGGCGAGATCATGGAACAGGCAGTCCTTCCCCGGGAGGAAGAGCAGCTCCGTCTTGCCAAGGTTCAGCTTGAGGTGGTGATCCGTCATCCATACTGATATGTCTGCCAGACATGCAGAGATGCGATTCGCCACCTGGTTATCAGAAGGGGGAAAGGAGAAGATTAGTTGTGTGTCGTCAGCGTAGCAATGATAGGAGAGGCCATGTGAGGATATGACAGAGCCAAGTGACTTGGTGTATAGCGAGAATAGGAGAGGGCCTAGAACTGAGCCCTGGGGGACACCAGTGGTGAGAGCACGTGGTGCAGAGACAGCTTCTCGCCACGCCACTTGGTAGGAGCGACCGGTCAGGTAGGACGCAATCCAAGAGTGAGCCGCGCCGGTGATGCCCAGCTCGGAGAGGGTGGAGAGGAGGATCTGATGGTTCACAGTATCAAAGGCAGCAGACAGGTCTAGAAGGACAAGAGGAGCGAGAGTTAGCTTTAGCAGTGCGGGGAGCCTCCGTGACACAGAGAAGAGCAGTCTCAGTTGAATGACCAGTCTTTAAACCTGACTGGTTTGGATCAAGAAGGTCATTCTGAGAGAGATAGCAAGAGAGTTGGCTAAAGACGGCATGCTCAATAGTTTTGGAGAGAAAAGAAAGAAGGGATACTAGTCTGTAGTTGTTGACATCAGAGGGATCGAGTGTTGGTTTTTTGAGAAGGGGTGCAACTCTCGCTCTCTTGTAGACGGAAGGGACATAGCCAGCGGTCAAGGATGAGTTGATCAGCGAGGTGAGGTAAGGGAGAAGGTCACCGGAGATGGTCTGGAGAAGAGAGGAGGGGATAGGGTCAAGCGGGCAGGTTGCCGTCACAAGTCGCAAGATTTTATCTGGAGAGAGAGGGGAGAAAGAAGTCAAAGCATAGGGTAGGGCAGTGTGAGCAGGACCAGCAGTGTCATTTGACTTAACAAACGAGGATCGGATGTCGTCAACCTTCTTTTCAAAATGGTTGACGAAGTCATCCACAGAGAGGGAGGGGGGGGGGGGGAAGGATTCAGCAGGGAGGAGAATGTGTGGGGGGGGGGAATTCAGCAGGGAGGAGAATGTGGCAAAGAGCTTCCTAGGGTTAGAGGCAGATGCTTGGAATTTAGAGTGGTAGAAAGTGGCCTTAGCAGCAGAAACAGATGAAGAAAATGTAGAGAGGAGGGAGTGAAAAGATGCCAGGTCCGCAGGGAGTCTAGTTTTCTTCCATTTCCGCTCAGCTGCCCGGAGCTCTGTTCTGTGAGCTCGCAATGAGTCATCAAGCCACGGAGCTGGAGGGGAGGACCGAGCCGGCCGGGAGGATAGGGGACATAGAGAGTCAAAGGATGCAGAAAGGGAGGAGAGGAGGGTTGAGGAGGCAGAATCAGGAGATTGGAGGGAGAAGGATTGAGCAGAGGGAAGAGATGATAGGATGGAAGAGGAGAGAGTAGCGGGAGAGAGCGAAGGTTGCGACGGCGCATTACCATCTGTGTAGGGGCAGAGTGAGTAGTGTTGGAGGAGAGGGAGAGAGAAAAGGATACAAAGTAGTGGTCGGAGACTTGGAGGGGAGTTGCAGTGAGATTAGTAGAAGAACAGCATCTAGTAAAGATGAGGTCAAGCGTATTGCCTGCCTTGTGAGTAGGGGGGGACGGTGAGAGGGTGAGGTCAAAAGAGGAGAGGAGTGGAAAGAAGGAGGCAGAGAGAAATGAGTCAAATGTAGACGTAGGGAGGTTGAAATCCCCCAGAACTGTGAGGGGTGAGCCATCCTCAGGAAAGGAACTTATCAAGGCGTCAAGCTCATTGATGAACTCTCCAAGGGAACCTGGAGGGCGATAGATGACAAGGATATTAAGCTTAAATGGGCTAGTGACTGTGACAGCATGGAATTCAAATGAGGAGATAGACAGATGGGTCAGGGGAAAAATTGAGAATGTCCACTTGGGAGAGATGAGGATTCCTGTGCCACCACCCCGCTGACCAGATGCTCTCGGGGTATGCGAGAACACATGGTCAGGCGAGGAGAGGGCAGTAGGAGTAGCAGTGTTTTCAGTGGTAATCCATGTTTCCGTCAGCGCCAAGAAGTCGAGGGACTGGAGGGTAGCATAGGCTGAGATGAACTCTGCCTTGTTGGCAGCAGAACGGCAGTTCCAGAGGCTGCCTGAGACCTGGAACTCCACGTGGGTGGTGCGTGCAGGGACCACCAGATTAGAGAGGCAGCAGCCACGCGGTGTGAGGCGTTTGTGTAGCCTGTGCGGAGAGGAGAGAACAGGGATAGACAGAGGCATAGTTGACAGGCTGCAGCAGATGGCTACAATAATGCAGAGGAGATCGGAATGAAATGAACTAAACATCTGGGAAAGGAGAGAGCGGGGCCTCCCTCACCACAACTCCCAAATATAACTCTCCCAACTTCCACCTCAGAAACTATAATTGTTGTAAACTACAGCGGTTCAATGTTTTCTAGGAATAGACTAACTTAGTTTATTCAGCTAGCTAACTAGGTGCAGTATTATTCCGTGAAAATCGTCCGGGCACCTAGTCATAAGACGCCACAGCCAGCTAGCATGCCGGACTCCAACAACACGGTTTAGCGCCAATACTCGGCCACAACAAACCACCAGTGTATCAACACGCAAGCAGATCGTTCGTGTCCGTGTCTAACGTTGTGGGTTAGTCCCGACAGCTTGAGCGAGTCCGTCGTCAACTTATTCAGCCAGTTAGTTAGATAGAATAGTTAGCAAACTAGCTAGCCATTGCTTTCAGACAAAGAAGAACCCCTCCTTTCACGGCACGAACACACAGAGAGAGCCAAACTAACGTTAACTAGTCACCCATGTCCCGAATTCCTTGAACGACTCGGGCTATCAATATGTAAAAAACAAAACACAAATGTAGGTTATGACTTACCCCTAGCAGCTACTGTTAGCTAGCCAAGTGCAAAGCTAGCCACTGAATTGACTCAGCCAGTTCGCGTCTGTTCGCTCGGTCGTTCCAGCTATTGTTTACTAGTAGCTAACCAGGTAGCAACAAGCTAGCTAAATTTCAAGCACAGTAGCCACTTGCTACCTAACGTTAACGGTTCAGACAATGAGGTAGATAGAGCAACCCCTCAAACCTGAGGAATCTCTTACCTGCGTATCTGCATGGCCTCCTCATTGTCCGGTCTGAAGAATTCAAAGCTCTTGTAGCTCTGGACTGCTTCCCTGCGATACTGGCCCAAGTTGAAGACTGGGTTTGATTTTAAAGGAGCAACATGTCATATTAGAGACTGGGTTTGATTTAAAGGAGCAACATGTCATATTAGAGACTGGGTTTGATTTAAAGGAGCAACATGTCATATTAGAGACTGGGTTTGATTTAAAGGAGCAACATGTCATATTAGGGACTGGGTTTGATTTAAAGGAGCAACATGTCATATTAGAGACTGGGTTTGATTTAAAGGAGCAACATGTCATATTAGAGACTGGGTTTGATTTAAAGGAGCAACATGTCATATTAGGGACTGGGTTTGATTTAAAGGAGCAACATGTCATATTAGAGACTGGGTTTGATTTAAAGGAGCAACATGTCATATTAGAGACTGGGTTTGATTTAAAGGAGCAACATGTCATATTAGAGACTGGGTTTGATTTAAAGGAGCAACATGTCATATTAGAGACTGGGTTTGATTTAAAGGAGCAACATGTCATATTAGAGACTGGGTTTGATTTAAAGGAGCAACATGTCATATTAGAGACTGGGTTTGATTTAAAGGAGCAACATGTCATATTAGAGACTGGGTTTGATTTAAAGGAGCAACATGTCATATTAGAGACTGGGTTTGATTTAAAGGAGCAACATGTCATATTAGAGACTGGGGTTTGATTTCGTCATGGTTTTTCAAAAGACACGGCTTCAGTAACACCTAAAATGGCTTCAGTCATGTTTTGTATCTGATGTGTTTCTCTGTCCCTACAGATTGATCACTTTGGTTTCCTGGAGGATGGCACCTTTAAGCAGAGATACCTGGTTAATAATGACCACTGGCATCTGAAGGGAGGGCCTATCCTGTTCTACACCGGCAACGAAGGAGATATTACCTGGTTCTGCAATAACACTGTAATAATAACCACCTCTCTGTTCTGTAATGCATTGATCTATACAGTATGTCTTGCGTCATTCATTGGAATATTTAGCCTTACTTGTAGTTTTGGCTGTAGGGTTTCATGTGGGACGTTGCAGAGGAACTGGGAGCCATGTTGGTGTTCGCTGAACACCGCTACTATGGAGAGTCCCTGCCGTTTGGACAAGACTCTTACAGTGTAAATTACCGTCATGCCTTTGCACACACACACATGGTATAGCGTTTTTTAAAATAATTATGCGTTGGTTTATTACATGTTGAGCGACAACATTCTTTAAACATCCTTTTTTTGTCTTCACGAACAGGACACCAAGCACCTGAACTATCTGACGTCGGAGCAGGCACTAGCTGACTTCTCTGTGCTGATCCGAGAACTGAAGAGGACGGTGCCTGGAGCTCAGCTCAGTCCTGTGATCGCCATCGGAGGGTCCTACGGAGGGATGCTCTCTGCCTGGATGAGAATGAAATACCCTAATGTTGTTGTTGGGTAAGAGATACTGTACGGGTCTCAATGGATACTGTACGGGTCTCAATGCCCTATTTTTGTATATAGTGCTTTATAGGGTATAGGGTGCTATTTGACCTGATGAAAATCTAACTCAGACCGAAACGTCACTATTACAAGAAGGTGCTATAAGGAGCTGTGTTCATGCCTCTTTTTGTATTTTTTAAGAGATAAATACCCCCTAAATGTAGTTGTAAAGTGCAGAAATGTGTGGCTAATAATGTGTTGTAACTGTCTCTATGTGTATTCCAGAGCTCTGGCTGCCTCTGCTCCCATATGGCAGTTCCCTGACATGGTTCCTTGTGGAGACTTCTATAAGATAGTCACCCAGGACTTCGCCAGGAGTGGACTGAACTGTGACGTTAACATCAGGAGGTCCTGGAAGGCCATCGACAACATCACAGCAACCGGTAGGATGAATTAGCCTGTCTGAATGACAACATCACAGCAACCGGTAGGATGAATTAGCCTGTCTGAATGACATCATAGCAACTGGTAGGATGAATTAGCCTGTCTGAATGACAACATCATAGCAACCGGTAGGATGAATTAGCCTGTCTGAATGACAACATCATAGCAAGTGGTAGGATGAATTAGCCTGTCTGAATGACAACATCACAGCAACTGGTAGGATGAATTAGCCTGTTTTTGAATGACAACATCATAGCAACTGATAGGATGAATTAGCCTGTCTGAATGACAACATCATAGCAACTGGTTGGATGAATTAGCCTGTCTGAATGAAAACATCATAGCAAGTGGTAGGATGAATTAGCCTGTCTGAATGAAAACATCATATCAAGTGGTAGGATAAATTAGCCTGTCTGAATGACATCAAAGCAACTGGTAGAATGAATTAGCCTTTCTTTGAATGACAACATCATAGCAACTGGTTGGAAGAATTAGCTTGTCTGAATGAAAACATCGTAGCAAGTGGTAGGATGAATTAGCCTGTCTGAATAACAACTACATAGCAAGTGGTAGGATGAATTAGCCTGTCTGAATAACAACATCATAGCAAGTGGTAGGATGAATTAGCCTGTCTGAATGACATCAAAGCAACTGGTAGAATGAATTAGCTGTCACGATCGTCTAATGAGGAGGACCAATGCGCAGCGTTGAAGGTGAACATGACTTTATTAAATTAAAGCCGAAACACGAAAACAATGACGAAACGTGAAGTCCTCCGTTACAATGACTGACAAGGAACAAAAACCCACAACACTAAGGTGAACACTGACAGTTTAAATATGGCTCCCAATCAGAGATAACGAGCCGACAGCTGACACTCGTTACCACTGATTGGGAGTCACACGACCAAACAATAAAACACAACCAAATACAACACAACCAAATGAACACACCCTGGCTCAAAATACACAGTCCCGGAGCCAGAGCGTGACAGTACCCCCCCCTAAAGGCGCGGACTCCGACCGCGCCTACACCCCAAATAGGGAAGGGCTGGGTGGGTATTGCTCCTCGGAGGCGGCTCCGGCTCCGGGCTTGACCACCACCCTACTACAATCCCCCCGCAGTGTCCCCAGTCCGATCTGACCCAGTTAGCTGGATCAGGACTGCCGACGCGCACCCCTGGCTTGGCGCGTGAGGCAGGAATGGACCGGACCTGGCAGACGATACGCACCCTTTGCATGGTGCGTGGAGCCGGAACAGGCCTCACCAGGCTGAAGACTCGCATCCCTGGCTTGGTGCGAGTAGCAGGAATGGGCTGAATCCGGCTGACGACTCGCACCCTTGGCTTGGTGCGAGTAGCAGGAATGGGCTGAATCCGGCTGACGACTCGCACCCTTGGCTTGGTGCGAGTAGCAGGAATGGGCTGAATCCGGCTGACGACTCGCACCCTTGGCTTGGTGCGAGTAGCAGGAATGGGCCGGACTGGGCTGGCGACGTGCACCACAGACCTGGTGCGGAGAGCAGGAACGGGCAGAGCCGGGCTGACGAGACGCACCACAGGCTTGATGCGGAGAGCAGGCACGGGCAGAGCCGGGCTGACGACGCACACCACTGGCTTGGTGCGGGAAGCTTGGATGGGCCGGACTGTACTGGGGACACACACCACTGGTCCTACACCGGGATCTGGAACGGGCCGGACCGGACTGGCAACACACGCCAGTACCTCTCGCCGTGCCTCTACTTCCTCCATCCCCTCTTCGACCAGTGGCCCCCGTAACCCGGCGGCCTTCTCCGGCAACCCACTGGGCCGCTCTATCGCGGCCTCCTGCTGGTCCGACGTCGTGAGCCCCCCCCTAAAAATTTTCGGGGCGTCTCTCCTACCCGTGGACCAGGTCTCCATATTGCTCGCCAGCCTCTCGCCCTTCTGCCATAGTGTCAAGCCCTTCTCCTCCTCACTCGGCTTGACCCAGTCCAGGAGGCGAAGGAGATCTGTGAGGGATCTCCCTGGCGACGGCTCCTGGACACGCTGCTTGGTCCCATCTTGGTGGGTTTTTCTGTCCCGATCGTCTAATGAGGAGGACCAATGCGCAGCGTTGAAGGTGAACATGACTTTATTAAATTAAAGCCGAAACACGAAAACAATGACGAAACGTGAAGTCCTCCGTTACAATGACTGACAAGGAACAAAAACCCACAACACTAAGGTGAACACTGACAGTTTAAATATGGCTCCCAATCAGAGATAACGAGCCGACAGCTGACACTCGTTACCACTGATTGGGAGTCACACGACCAAACAATAAAACACAACCAAATACAACACAACCAAATGAACACACCCTGGCTCAAAATACACAGTCCCGGAGCCAGAGCGTGACATTAGCCTTTCTTTGAATGACATCATAGCAACTGGTTGGATGAATTAGCCTGTCTGAATGACAACATCACAGCAACTGGTAGGATGAATTAGCCTGTTTTTGAATGACAACATCATAGCAACTGATAGGATGAATTAGCCTGTCTGAATGACAACATCATAGCAACTGGTTGGATGAATTAGCCTGTCTGAATGAAAACATCATAGCAAGTGGTAGGATGAATTAGCCTGTCTGAATGACAACATCACATCAAGTGGTAGGATAAATTAGCCTGTCTGAATGACATCAAAGCAACTGGTAGAATGAATTAGCCTTTCTTTGAATGACAACATCATAGCATCTGGTTGGATGAATTAGCCTGTCTGAATGACAACATCGTAGCAAGTGGTAGGATGAATTAACATGTCTGAATGACAACTACATAGCAACTGGTAGGATGAATGAGCCTGTCTGAATGACAACATCACAGCAACTGGTAGGATGAATGAGCCTGTCTGAATGACAACATCATAGCAAGTGGTAGGATGAATTAGCCTGTCTGAATGACAACTATATAGCAAGTGGTAGGATGAATTAGCCTGTCTGAATGACAACATCATAGCAACTGGTGGGATGAATTAGCCTGTCTGAACGACAACATCATAGCAAGTGGTAGGATGAATTAGCCTGTCTGAATGACAACTACATAGCAAGTGGTAGGATGAATTAGCCTGTCTGAATGACAACATCATAGCAACTGGTAAAATAAATGTGCCTGTCTGAATGACAACATCATAGCAACTGGTTGGATGAATTAGCCTGTCTGAATGACAACATCGTAGCAAGTGGTAGGATGAATTAGCCTGTCTGAATGACAACTACATAGCAAGTGGTAGGATGAATTAGCCTGTCTGAATGACAACATCACAGCAACTGGTAGGATGAATGAGCCTGTCTGAATGACAACATCATAGCAAGTGGTAGGATGAATTAGCCTGTCTGAATGACAACTACATAGCAAGTGGTAGGATGAATTAGCCTGTCTGAATGACAACATCACAGCAACTGGTAGGATCAATTAGCCTGTCTGAATGACAGCATAGCAACTGGTAGGATAAATTAGCCTGTCTGAATAACAACATCATAGCAACTGGTAGGATGAATTAGCCTGTTCATAGCAAGTGGTAGGATGAATTAGGCTGTTATTGAATGACAACATCATAGCAAGTGGTAGGATACATTAGCCTGTCTCAATGACAACATCATAGCAACTGGTAGGATGAATTCGCCTGTCTGAATGACAACATCATAGCAACTGGTTGGATGAAGTAGCCTGTCTGAATGACAACATCATAGCAACTGGTAGGATGAATTAGCCGGTCTGAATGACAACATCATAGCAACTGGTAGGTTGAATTAGCTTGTCTGAATGACAACTTCATAGCAAGTGGTAGGATGAATTAGCCTGTCTGAATGACAACATCATAGCAACTGGTTGGATTAATTAGCCTGTCTGAATGACAACATCACATCAAGTGGTTGGATAAATTAGCCTGTCTGAATGACATCAAAGCAACTGGTAGAATGAATTAGCCTTTCTTTGAATGACAACATCATAGCAACTGGTTGGATGAATTAGCTTGTCTGAATGACATCGTTGCAAGTGGTAGGATGAATTAGCCTGTCTGAATGACAACATCGTAGCAAGTGGTAGGATGAATTAGCCTGTCTGAATGACAACTACATAGCAAGTGGTAGGATGAATTAGCCTGTCTGCATGACAACATCACAGCAACTGGTAGGATGAATGAGCCTGTCTGAATGACAACATCATAGCAAGTGGTAGGATGAATTAGCCTGTCTGAATGACAACTACATAGCAAGTGGTAGGATGAATTAGCCTGTCTGAATGACAACATCATAGCAACTGGTGGGATGAATTAGCCTGTCTGAATGACAACGTCATAGCAACTGGTAGGATGAATTAGCCTGTCTGAATGAAAACATCATAGCAAGTGGTAGGATGAATTAGCCTGTCTGAATGAAAACATCATAGCAACTGGTAGGTTGAATGAGCTTGTCTGAATGACAACTTCATAGCAAGTGGTAGGATGAATTAGCCTTTCTTTGAATGACAACTACATAGCAAGTGGTAGGATGAATTAGCTTGTGTGAATGACAACATCGTAGCAAGTGGTAGGATGAATTAGCCTGTCTGAATGACAACTACATAGCAAGTGGTAGGATGAATTAGCCTGTCTGCATGACAACATCACAGCAACTGGTAGGATGAATGAGCCTGTCTGAATGACATCATAGCAAGTGGTAGGATGAATTAGCCTGTCTGAATGACAACTACATAGCAAGTGGTAGGATGAATTAGCCTGTCTGAATGACAACATCATAGCAACTGGTGGGATGAATTAGCCTGTCTGAATGACAACGTCATAGCAACTGGTAGGATGAATTAGCCTGTCTGAATGAAAACATCATAGCAAGTGGTAGGATGAATTAGCCTGTCTGAATGAAAACATCATAGCAACTGGTAGGTTGAATGAGCTTGTCTGAATGACAACTTCATAGCAAGTGGTAGGATGAATTAGCCTTTCTTTGAATGACAACTACATAGCAAGTGGTAGGATGAATTAGCTTGTGTGAATGACAACATCGTAGCAAGTGGTAGGATGAATTAGCCTGTCTGAATGACAACTACATAGCAAGTGGTAGGATGAATTAGCCTGTCTGCATGACAACATCACAGCAACTGGTAGGATGAATGAGCCTGTCTGAATGACATCATAGCAAGTGGTAGGATGAATTAGCCTGTCTGAATGACAACTACATAGCAAGTGGTAGGATGAATTAGCCTGTCTGAATGACAACATCATAGCAACTGGTGGGATGAATTAGCCTGTCTGACTGAAAACATCATAGCAAGTGGTAGGATGAATTAGCCTGTCTGAATGAAAACATCATAACAATTGGTAGGATGAATTAGCCTGTCTGAATAACAACATCACAGCAACTGGTAGGATGAATTAGCCTGTCTCAATGACAACATCATAGCAACTGGTAGGTTGAATTAGCTTGTCTGAATGACAACTTCATAGCAGGTGGTAGGATGAATTAGCCAGTCTGAATGACAACATCACATCAAGTGGTAGGATGAATTAGCCTGTCTGAATGACATCAAAGCAACTGGTAGAATGAATTAGCCTTTCTTTGAATGACAACATCATAGCAACTGGTTGGATGAATTAGCTTGTCTGAATGACAACATCGTAGCAAGTGGTAGGATGAATTAGCCTGTCTGAATGACAACTACATAGCAAGTGGTAGGATGAATTAGCCTGTCTGCATGACAACATCACAGCAACTGGTAGGATGAATGAGCCTGTCTGAATGACAACATCATAGCAAGTGGTAGGATGAATTAGCCTGTCTGAATGACAACTACATAGCAAGTGGTAGGATGAATTAGCCTGTCTGAATGACAACATCATAGCAACTGGTGGGATGAATTAGCCTGTCTGAATGACAACATCATAGCAAGTGGTAGGATGAATTAGCCTGTCTGAATGACAACTACATAGCAAGTGGTAGGATGAATTAGCCTGTCTGAATGACAACATCATAGCAACTGGTAATATAAATTAGCCTGTCTGAATGACAACATCATAGCAACTGGTTGGATGAATTAGCCTGTCTGAATGACAACATCGTAGCAAGTGGTAGGATGAATTAGCCTGTCTGAATGACAACTACATAGCAAGTGGTAGGATGAATTAGCCTGTCTGAATGACATCACAGCAACTGGTAGGAATAATGAGCCTGTCTGAATGACAACATCATAGCAAGTGGTAGGATGAATTAGCCTGTCTGAATGACAACTACATAGCAAGTGGTAGGATGAATTAGCCTGTCTGAATGACAGCATCACAGCAACTGGTAGGATGAATTTGCCTGTCTGAATTACAGCATAGCAACTGGTAGGATGAATTAGCCTGTCTGAATAACAACATCATAGCAACTGGTAGGATGAATTAGCCTGTTCATAGCAAGTGGTAGGATGAATTAGGCTGTTATTGAATGACAACATCATAGCAAGTGGTAGGATACATTAGCCTGTCTCAATGACAACATCATAGCAACTGGTTGGATGAAGTAGCCTGTCTGAATGACAACGTCATAGCAACTGGTAGGATAAATTAGCCTGTCTGAATGAAAACATCATAGCAAGTGGTAGGATGAATTAGCCTGTCTGAATGAAAACATCATAACAACTGGTAGGATGAATTAGCCTGTCTGAATAACAACATCACAGCAACTGGTAGGATGAATTAGCCTGTCTGAATGACAACATCATAGCAACTGGTAGGTTGAATTAGCTTGTCTGAATTACAACATCACATCAAGTGGTAGGATAAATTAGCCTGTCTGAATGACATCAAAGCAACTGGTAGAATGAATTAGCCTTTCTTTGAATGACAACATCATAGCAACTGGTTGGATGAATTAGCTTGTCTGAATGACATCGTTGCAAGTGGTAGGATGAATTAGCCTGTCTGAATGACAACTACATAGCAAGTGGTAGGATGAATTAGCTTGTCTGAATGACAACTACATAGCAAGTGGTAGGATGAATTAGCCTGTCTGCATGACAACATCACAGCAACTGGTAGGATGAATGAGCCTGTCTGAATGACAACATCATAGCAAGTGGTAGGATGAATTAGCCTGTCTGAATGACAACTACATAGCAAGTGGTAGGATGAATTAGCCTGTCTGAATGACAACATCATAGCAACTGGTGGGATGAATTAGCCTGTCTGAATGACAACGTCATAGCAACTGGTAGGATGAATTAGCCTGTCTGAATGAAAACATCATGGCAAGTGGTAGGATGAATTAGCCTGTCTGAATGAAAACATCATAACAACTGGTAGGATGAATTAGCCTGTCTGAATAACAACATCACAGCAACTGGTAGGATGAATTAGCCTGTCTGAATGACAACATCTTAGCAACTGGTAGGTTGAATTAGCTTGTCTGAATGACAACATCACATCAAGTGGTAGGATAAATTAGCCTGTCTGAATGACATCAAAGCAACTGGTAGAATAAATTAGCCTTTTTTTGAATGACAACATCATAGCAACTGGTTGGATGAATTAGCTTGTCTGAATGACATCGTTGCAAGTGGTAGGATGAATTAGCCTGTCTGAATGACAACTACATAGCAAGTGGTAGGATGAATTAGCTTGTCTGAATGACAACATCGTAGCAAGTGGTAGGATGAATTAGCCTGTCTGAATGACAACTACATAGCAAGTGGTAGGATGAATTAGCCTGTCTGCATGACAACATCACAGCAACTGGTAGGATGAATGAGCCTGTCTGAATGACAACATCATAGCAAGTGGTAGGATGAATTAGCCTGTCTGAATGACAACATCATAGCAACTGGTGGGATGAATTAGCCTGTCTGAATGACAACGTCATAGCAACTGGTAGGATGAATTAGCCTGTCTGAATGAAAACATCATAGCAAGTGGTAGGATGAATTAGCCTGTCTGAATGAAAACATCATAGCAACTGGTAGGTTGAATGAGCTTGTCTGAATGACAACTTCATAGCAAGTGGTAGGATGAATTAGCCAGTCTGAATGACAACATCACATCAAGTGGTAGGATAAATTAGCCTGTCTGAATGACATAAAAGCAACTGGTAGAATGAATGAGCCTTTCTTTGAATGACATCATAGCAACTGGTTGGATGAATTAGCTTGTCTGAATGACAACATCGTAGCAAGTGGTAGGATGAATTAGCCTGTCTGAATGACAACATCATAGCAACTGGTGGGATGAATTAGCCTGTCTGAATGACAACGTCATAGCAACTGGTAGGATGAATTAGCCTGTCTGAATGAAAACATCATAGCAACTGGTAGGATGAATTAGCCTGTCTGAATGAAAACATCATAACAACTGGTAGGATGAATTAGCCTGTCTGAATGACAACATCATAGCAACTGGTAGGTTGAATTAGCCTGTCTGAATGACATCAAAGCAACTGGTAGAATGAATTAGCCTTTCTTTGAATGACAACATCATAGCAACTGGTTGGATGAATTAGCTTGTCTGAATGACAACATCGTAGCAAGTGGTAGGATGAATTAGCCTGTCTGAAGGACAACTACATAGCAAGTGGTAGGATGAATTAGCCTGTCTGCATGACAACATCACAGCAACTGGTAGGATGAATGAGCCTGTCTGAATGACAACATCATAGCAAGTGGTAGGATGAATTAACCTGTCTGAATAACAACTACATAGCAAGTGGTAGGATGATTTAGCGTGTCTGAATGACAACATCATAGCAACTGGTAGGATGAATTAGCCTGTCTGAATGAGAACATCATAGCAAGTGGTAGGATGAATTAGCTTGTCTGAATGACAACATCATAGCTACTGGTAGGATAAATTAGCCTGTCTGAATGACAACATCATAGCTACTGGTAGGATAAATTAGCCTGTCTGAATGACAACATCATAGCAACTGGTAGGATGAATTAGCCTGTTCATAGCAAGTGGTAGGATGAATTAGGCTGTTATTGAATGACAACATCATAGCAAGTGGTAGGATAAATTAGCCTGTCTCAATGACAACATCATAGCAACTGGTAGGATGAATGTGCCTGTCTGAATGACAACATCATAGCAAATGGTTGGATGAATTGGCCTGTCTGAATGACAACGTCATAGCAACTGGTAGGATGAATTAGCCTGTCTGAATGACAACATCATAGCAACTGGTAGGATTAATTAGCCTGTCTGAATGACAACATCATAGCAAGTGGTAGGATGAATTAGCCTGTCTGAATTACATCATAGCAAGTGGTAGGATGAATTAGCCTGTCTGAATTTCAACATCATAGCAACTGGTAGGATGAATTAGCCTGTCTGAATGACAACATCACATCAACTGGAAGGATGAATTAGCCTGTCTGAATGACAACTTCATAGCAAGTGGTAGGATGAATTAGCCTGTCTGAATGACAGCATCATAGCAACTGGTAGGATGAATTAGCCTGTCTGAATGACAACATCAAAGCAACTGGTAGGATGTATTAGCCTGTCTTTGAATGACAACATAATAACGAATGATAGGATAAATTAGCCTGTCTGAATGACAACATCATAGCAACTGGTTGGATGAATTAGCCTGTCTGATTGACAACATCATAGTAAGTGGTAGGATGAATTACCCTGTCTGAATGACAACATCATAGCAACTGGTTGGATTAATTAGCCTTTCTGAATGACAACTTCATAGCAACTGGTAGGATGAATTAGCCTGTCTGAATGACAACATCATAGCAACTGGTAGGATGAATTAGCCTGTCTGAATGACAACATCATAGCAACTGGTAGGATGAATTAGCCTGTCTGAATGAAAACATCATAGCAAGTGATAGGATGAATTAACCTGTCTGAATGACAACGTCATAGCAACTGGTAGGATGAATTAGCCTGTCTGAATGACAACATCATAGCACGTCGTAGGATGAATTAGCCTGTCTGAATGACAACTTCATAGCAACTGGTAGGATGAATTAGCCTGTCTGAATGACAACATCATAGCAACTGGTAGGATGAATTAGCCTGTCTGAATGACAACATTATAGCAACTGGTAGGATGAATTAGCTTGTCTGAATGACAACATCATAGCAACTGGTAGGATGACTTAGCCTGTTCATAGCAAGTGGTAGGATGAATTAGGCTGTTATTGAATGACAACATCATAGCAAGTGGTAGGATAAATTAGCCTGTCTGAATTTCAACATCATAGCAACTGGTAGGATGATTTAGCCTGCCTGAATGACAACATCACAGCAACTGGTAGGATGAATTAGCCTGTCTTTGAATGACAACATCACAGCAACTGGTAGGATTAATTAGCCTGTCTGAATGACAACATCATAGCAAGTGGTAGGATGAATTAGCCTGTCTGAATTACATCATAGCAAGTGGTAGGATGAATTAGCCTGTCTGAATGACAACATCATAGCACGTCGTAGGATGAATTAGCCTGTCTGAATGACAACTTCATAGCAACTGGTAGGATGAATTAGCCTGTCTGAATGACAACATCATAGCAACTGGTAGGTTGAATTAGCTTGTCTGAATGACAACATCACATCAAGTGGTAGGATAAATTAGCCTGTCTGAATGACATCAAAGCAACTGGTAGAATAAATTAGCCTTTCTTTGAATGACAACATCATAGCAACTGGTTGGATGAATTAGCTTGTCTGAATGACATCGTTGCAAGTGGTAGGATGAATTAGCCTGTCTGAATGACAACTACATAGCAAGTGGTAGGATGAATTAGCTTGTCTGAATGACAACATCGTAGCAAGTGGTAGGATGAATTAGCCTGTCTGAATGACAACTACATAGCAAGTGGTAGGATGAATTAGCCTGTCTGCATGACAACATCACAGCAACTGGTAGGATGAATGAGCCTGTCTGAATGACAACATCATAGCAAGTGGTAGGATGAATTAGCCTGTCTGAATGACAACATCATAGCAACTGGTGGGATGAATTAGCCTGTCTGAATGACAACGTCATAGCAACTGGTAGGATGAATTAGCCTGTCTGAATGAAAACATCATAGCAAGTGGTAGGATGAATTAGCCTGTCTGAATGAAAACATCATAGCAACTGGTAGGTTGAATGAGCTTGTCTGAATGACAACTTCATAGCAAGTGGTAGGATGAATTAGCCAGTCTGAATGACAACATCACATCAAGTGGTAGGATAAATTAGCCTGTCTGAATGACATCAAAGCAACTGGTAGAATGAATGAGCCTTTCTTTGAATGACATCATAGTAACTGGTTGGATGAATTAGCTTGTCTGAATGACAACATCGTAGCAAGTGGTAGGATGAATTAGCCTATCTGAATGACAACATCATAGCAACTGGTGGGATGAATTAGCCTGTCTGAATGACAACGTCATAGCAACTGGTAGGATGAATTAGCCTGTCTGAATGAAAACATCATAGCAAGTGGTAGGATGAATTAGCCTGTCTGAATGAAAACATAATAACAACTGGTAGGATGAATTCGCCTGTCTGAATGACAACATCATAGCAACTGGTTGGATGAAGTAGCCTGTCTGAATGACAACGTCATAGCAACTGGTAGGATGAATTAGCCTGTCTGAATGAAAACATCATAGCAAGTGGTAGGATGAATTAGCCTGTCTGAATGAAAACATCATAACAACTGGTAGGATGAATTAGCCTGTCTGAATGACAACATCATAGCAACTGGTAGGTTGAATTAGCCTGTCTGAATGACATCAAAGCAACTGGTAGAATGAATTAGCCTTTCTTTGAATGACAACATCATAGCAACTGGTTGGATGAATTAGCTTGTCTGAATGACAACATCGTAGCAAGTGGTAGGATGAATTAGCCTGTCTGAAGGACAACTACATAGCAAGTGGTAGGATGAATTAGCCTGTCTGCATGACAACATCACAGCAACTGGTAGGATGAATGAGCCTGTCTGAATGACAACATCATAGCAAGTGGTAGGATGAATTAACCTGTCTGAATAACAACTACATAGCAAGTGGTAGGATGATTTAGCGTGTCTGAATGACAACATCATAGCAACTGGTAGGATGAATTAGCCTGTCTGAATGAGAACATCATAGCAAGTGGTAGGATGAATTAGCTTGTCTGAATGACAACATCATAGCTACTGGTAGGATAAATTAGCCTGTCTGAATGACAACATCATAGCTACTGGTAGGATAAATTAGCCTGTCTGAATGACAACATCATAGCAACTGGTAGGATGAATTAGCCTGTTCATAGCAAGTGGTAGGATGAATTAGGCTGTTATTGAATGACAACATCATAGCAAGTGGTAGGATAAATTAGCCTGTCTCAATGACAACATCATAGCAACTGGTAGGATGAATGTGCCTGTCTGAATGACAACATCATAGCAAATGGTTGGATGAATTGGCCTGTCTGAATGAAAACGTCATAGCAACTGGTAGGATGAATTAGCCTGTCTGAATGACAACATCATAGCAACTGGTAGGATTAATTAGCCTGTCTGAATGACAACATCATAGCAAGTGGTAGGATGAATTAGCCTGTCTGAATTACATCATAGCAAGTGGTAGGATGAATTAGCCTGTCTGAATTTCAACATCATAGCAACTGGTAGGATGAATTAGCCTGTCTGAATGACAACATCACATCAACCAACTGGAAGGATGAATTAGCCTGTCTGAATGACAACTTCATAGCAAGTGGTAGGATGAATTAGCCTGTCTGAATGACAGCATCATAGCAACTGGTAGGATGAATTAGCCTGTCTGAATGACAACATCAAAGCAACTGGTAGGATGTATTAGCCTGTCTTTGAATGACAACATAATAACGAATGATAGGATAAATTAGCCTGTCTGAATGACAACATCATAGCAACTGGTTGGATGAATTAGCCTGTCTGATTGACAACATCATAGTAAGTGGTAGGATGAATTAACCTGTCTGAATGACAACGTCATAGCAACTGGTAGGATGAATTAGCCTGTCTGAATGACAACATCATAGCACGTCGTAGGATGAATTAGCCTGTCTGAATGACAACATCATAGCAACTGGTAGGATGAATTAGCCTGTCTGAATGACAACATCATAGCAAGTGATAGGATGAATTAACCTGTCTGAATGACAACGTCATAGCAACTGGTAGGATGAATTAGCCTGTCTGAATGACAACATCATAGCACGTCGTAGGATGAATTAGCCTGTCTGAATGACAACTTCATAGCAACTGGTAGGATGAATTAGCCTGTCTGAATGACAACATCATAGCAACTGGTAGGATGAATTAGCCTGTCTGAATGACAACATTATAGCAACTGGTAGGATGAATTAGCTTGTCTGAATGACAACATCATAGCAACTGGTAGGATGACTTAGCCTGTTCATAGCAAGTGGTAGGATGAATTAGGCTGTTATTGAATGACAACATCATAGCAAGTGGTAGGATAAATTAGCCTGTCTGAATTTCAACATCATAGCAACTGGTAGGATGATTTAGCCTGTCAGAATGACAACATCACAGCAACTGGTAGGATGAATTAGCCTGTCTTTGAATGACAACATCACAGCAACTGGTAGGATTAATTAGCCTGTCTGAATGACAACATCATAGCAAGTGGTAGGATGAATTAGCCTGTCTGAATTACATCATAGCAAGTGGTAGGATGAATTAGCCTGTCTGAATTTCAACATCATAGCAACTGGTAGGATGAATTAGCCTGTCTGAATGACAACATCACATCAACTGGAAGGATGAATTAGCCTGTCTGAATGACAACATCATAGCAACTGGTAGGATGAATTAGCCTGTCTGAATGACAACATCAAAGCAACTGGTAGGATGTATTAGCCTGTCTTTGAATGACAACATAATAACGAATGATAGGATAAATGAGCCTGTCTGAATGACAACATCATAGCAACTGGTTGGATGAATTAGCCTGTCTGATTGACAACATCATAGTAAGTGGTAGGATGAATTAGCCTGTCTGAATGACAACATCATAGCAACTGGTTGGATTAATTAGCCTTTCTGAATGACAACTTCATAGCAACTGGTAGGATGAATTAGCCTGTCTGAATGACAACATCATAGCAACTGGTAGGATGAATTAGCCTGTCTGAATGACAACATCATAGCAACTGGTAGGATGAATTAGCCTGTCTGAATGAAAACATCATAGCAAGTGATAGGATGAATTAACCTGTCTGAATGACAACATCATAGCAACTGGTAGGATGAATTAGCCTGTCTGAATGACAACATCATAGCACGTCGTAGGATGAATTAGCCTGTCTGAATGACAACTTCATAGCAACTGGTAGGATGAATTAGCCTGTCTGAATGACAACATCATAGCAACTGGTAGGATGAATTAGCCTGTCTGAATGACAACATTATAGCAACTGGTAGGATGAATTAGCTTGTCTGAATGACAACATCATAGCAACTGGTAGGATGACTTAGCCTGTTCATAGCAAGTGGTAGGATGAATTAGGCTGTTATTGAATGACAACATCATAGCAAGTGGTAGGATAAATTAGCCTGTCTGAATTTCAACATCATAGCAACTGGTAGGATGATTTAGCCTGTCTGAATGACAACATCACAGCAACTGGTAGGATGAATTAGCCTGTCTTTGAATGACAACATCACAGCAACTTGTAGGATGAATTAGCCTGTCTGAATGACAACATTATAGCAAGTGATAGGATGAATTAACATGTCTGAATGACAACATCATAGCAACTGGTCGGATGAATTAGCCTGTCTGAATGACAACATCATAGCAAGTGGTAGGATGAATTAGCCTGTCTGAATGAAAACATCATAGCAACTGGTAGGTTGAATTAGCTTGTCTGAATGACAACTGCATAGCAAGTGGTAGGATGAATTAGCCTGTCTGAATGACAACATCACATCAAGTGGTTGGATAAATTAGCCTGTCTGAATGACATCAAAGCAACTGGTAGAATGAATTAGCCTTTCTTTGAATGACAACATCATAGCAACTGGTTGGATGAATTAGCTTGTCTGAATGACAACATCGTAGCAAGTGGTAGGATGAATTAGCCTGTCTGAATGACAACTACATAGCAAGTGGTAGGATGAATTAGCCTGTCTGCATGACAACATCACAGCAACTGGTAGGATGAATGAGCCTGTCTGAATGACAACATCATAGCAAGTGGTAGGATGAATTAGCCTGTCTGAATGACAACTACATAGCAAGTGGTAGGATGAATTAGCCTGTCTGAATGACAACATCATAGCAACTGGTGGGATGAATTAGCCTGTCTGAATGACAACGTCTTAGCAACTGGTAGGATGAATTAGCCTGTCTGAATGAAAACATCATAGCAAGTGGTAGGATGAATTAGCCTGTCTGAATGAAAACATCATAACAACTGGTAGGATGAATTCGCCTGTCTGAATGACAACATCATAGCAACTGGTTGGATGAAGTAGCCTGTCTGAATGACAACATCATAGCAACTGGTAGGATGAATTAGCCTGTCTGAATGAAAACATCATAGCAAGTGGTAGGATGAATTAGCCTGTCTGAATGAAAACATCATAAAACTGGTAGGATGAATTAGCCTGTCTGAATAACAACATCACAGCAACTGGTAGGATGAATTAGCCTGTCTGAATGACAACATCATAGCAACTGGTAGGTTGAATTAGCTTGTCTGAATGACAAATTCATAGCAAGTGGTAGGATGAATTAGCCTGTCTGAATGACAACATCATATCAAGTGGTAGGATAAATTAGCCTGTCTGAATGACATCAAAGCAACTGGTAGAATGAATTAGCCTTTCTTTGAATGACAACATCATAGCAACTGGTTGGATGAATGAGCTTGTCTGAATGACAACATCGTAGCAAGTGGTAGGATGAATTAGCCTGTCTGAATGACAACTACATAGCAAGTGGTAGGATGAATTAGCCTGTCTGCATGACAACATCACAGCAACTGTTAGGATGAATGAGCCTGTCTGAATGACAACATCATAGCAAGTGGTAGGATGAATTAGCCTGTCTGAATGAAAACATCATAGCAAGTGGTAGGATGAATTAGCCTGTCTGAATGAAAACATCATAACAACTGGTAGGATGAATTTGCCTGTCTGAATGACAACATCATAGCAACTGGTTGGATGAAGTAGCCTGTCTGAATAACAACATCACAGCAACTGGTAGGATGAATTAGCCTGTCTGAATGACAACATCATAGCAACTGGTAGGATGAATGTGCCTGTCTGAATGACAACATCATAGCAAATGGTTGGATGAATTGGCCTGTCTGAATGACAACGTCATAGCAACTGGTAGGATGAATTAGCCTGTCTGAATGACAACATCATAGCAACTGGTAGGATTAATTAGCCTGTCTGAATGACAACATCATAGCAAGTGGTAGGATGAATTAGCCTGTCTGAATTACATCATAGCAAGTGGTAGGATGAATTAGCCTGTCTGAATTTCAACATCATAGCAACTGGTAGGATGAATTAGCCTGTCTGAATGACAACATCACATCAACTGGAAGGATGAATTAGCCTGTCTGAATGACAACATCATAGCACGTCGTAGGATGAATTAGCCTGTCTGAATGACAACTTCATAGCAACTGGTAGGATGAAGTAGCCTGTCTGAATGACAACATCATAGCAACTGGTAGGATGAATTAGCCTGTCTGAATGACAACATCATAGCACGTCGTAGGATGAATTAGCCTGTCTGAATGACAACTTCATAGCAAATGGTAGGATGAATTAGCCTGTCTGAATGAAAACATCATAAAACTGGTAGGATGAATTAGCCTGTCTGAATAACAACATCACAGCAACTGGTAGGATGAATTAGCCTGTCTGAATGACAACATCATAGCAACTGGTAGGTTGAATTAGCTTGTTTGAATGACAAATTCATAGCAAGTGGTAGGATGAATTAGCCTGTCTGAATGACAACATCATATCAAGTGGTAGGATAAATTAGCCTGTCTGAATGACATCAAAGCAACTGGTAGAATGAATTAGCCTTTCTTTGAATGACAACATCATAGCAACTGGTTGGATGAATGAGCTTGTCTGAATGACAACATCGTAGCAAGTGGTAGGATGAATTAGCCTGTCTGAATGACAACTACATAGCAAGTGGTAGGATGAATTAGCCTGTCTGCATGACAACATCACAGCAACTGTTAGGATGAATGAGCCTGTCTGAATGACAACATCATAGCAAGTGGTAGGATGAATTAGCCTGTCTGAATGAAAACATCATAGCAAGTGGTAGGATGAATTAGCCTGTCTGAATGACAACATCATAGCAACTGGTTGGATGAAGTATCCTGTCTGAATAACAACATCACAGCAACTGGTAGGATGAATTAGCCTGTCTGAATGACAACTACATAGCAAGTGGTAGGATGAATTAGCCTGTCTGCATGACAACATCACAGCAACTGTTAGGATGAATGAGCCTGTCTGAATGACAACATCATAGCAACTGGTAGGATGAATGTGCCTGTCTGAATGACAACATCATAGCAAATGGTTGGATGAATTGGCCTGTCTGAATGACAACGTCATAGCAACTGGTAGGATGAATTAGCCTGTCTGAATGACAACATCATAGCAACTGGTAGGATTAATTAGCCTGTCTGAATGACAACATCATAGCAAGTGGTAGGATTAATTAGCCTGTCTGAATTACATCATAGCAAGTGGTAGGATGAATTAGCCTGTCTGAATTTCAACATCATAGCAACTGGTAGGATGAATTAGCCTGTCTGAATGACAACATCACATCAACTGGAAGGATGAATTAGCCTGTCTGAATGACAACTTCATAGCAAGTGGTAGGATGAATTAGCCTGTCTGAATGACAACATCATAGCAACTGGTAGGATGAATTAGCCTGTCTGAATGACAACATCAAAGCAAGTGGTAGAATGAATTAGCCTTTCTGAATGACAACATCGTAGCAAGTGGTAGGATACATTAGCATGTCTGAATGACAACATCATAGCAACTGGTAGCATGAATGAGCCTGTCTGAATGACAACATCACAGCAACTGGTAGGATGAATTAGCCTGTCTGAATGAAAACATCATAGCAAGTGATAGGATGAATTAACCTGTCTGAATGACAACGTCATAGCAACTGGTAGGATGAATTAGCCTGTCTGAATGACAACATCATAGCACGTCGTAGGATGAATTAGCCTGTCTGAATGACAACTTCATAGCAACTGGTAGGATGAATTAGCCTGTCTGAATGACAACATCATAGCAACTGGTAGGATGAATTAGCCTGTCTGAATGACAACATTATAGCAACTGGTAGGATGAATTAGCTTGTCTGAATGACAACATCATAGCAACTGGTAGGATGACTTAGCCTGTTCATAGCAAGTGGTAGGATGAATTAGGCTGTTATTGAATGACAACATCATAGCAAGTGGTAGGATAAATTAGCCTGTCTGAATTTCAACATCATAGCAACTGGTAGGATGATTTAGCCTGTCTGAATGACAACATCACAGCAACTGGTAGGATGAATTAGCCTGTCTTTGAATGACAACATCACAGCAACTGGTAGGATTAATTAGCCTGTCTGAATGACAACATCATAGCAAGTGGTAGGATGAATTAGCCTGTCTGAATTACATCATAGCAAGTGGTAGGATGAATTAGCCTGTCTGAATTTCAACATCATAGCAACTGGTAGGATGAATTAGCCTGTCTGAATGACAACATCACATCAACTGGAAGGATGAATTAGCCTGTCTGAATGACAACTTCATAGCAAGTGGTAGGATGAATTAGCCTGTCTGAATGACAACATCATAGCAACTGGTAGGATGAATTAGCCTGTCTGAATGACAACATCAAAGCAACTGGTAGGATGTATTAGCCTGTCTTTGAATGACAACATAATAACGAATGATAGGATAAATGAGCCTGTCTGAATGACAACATCATAGCAACTGGTTGGATGAATTAGCCTGTCTGATTGACAACATCATAGTAAGTGGTAGGATGAATTAGCCTGTCTGAATGACAACATCATAGCAACTGGTTGGATTAATTAGCCTTTCTGAATGACAACTTCATAGCAACTGGTAGGATGAATTAGCCTGTCTGAATGACAACATCATAGCAACTGGTAGGATGAATTAGCCTGTCTGAATGACAACATCATAGCAACTGGTAGGATGAATTAGCCTGTCTGAATGAAAACATCATAGCAAGTGATAGGATGAATTAACCTGTCTGAATGACAACATCATAGCAACTGGTAGGATGAATTAGCCTGTCTGAATGACAACATCATAGCACGTCGTAGGATGAATTAGCCTGTCTGAATGACAACTTCATAGCAACTGGTAGGATGAATTAGCCTGTCTGAATGACAACATCATAGCAACTGGTAGGTTGAATTAGCTTGTCTGAATGACAACATCACATCAAGTGGTAGGATAAATTAGCCTGTCTGAATGACATCAAAGCAACTGGTAGAATAAATTAGCCTTTCTTTGAATGACAACATCATAGCAACTGGTTGGATGAATTAGCTTGTCTGAATGACATCGTTGCAAGTGGTAGGATGAATTAGCCTGTCTGAATGACAACTACATAGCAAGTGATAGGATGAATTAGCTTGTCTGAATGACAACATCGTAGCAAGTGGTAGGATGAATTAGCCTGTCTGAATGACAACTACATAGCAAGTGGTAGGATGAATTAGCCTGTCTGCATGACAACATCACAGCAACTGGTAGGATGAATGAGCCTGTCTGAATGACAACATCATAGCAAGTGGTAGGATGAATTAGCCTGTCTGAATGACAACATCATAGCAACTGGTGGGATGAATTAGCCTGTCTGAATGACAACATCATAGCAACTGGTAGGATGAATTAGCCTGTCTGAATGAAAACATCATAGCAAGTGATAGGATGAATTAACCTGTCTGAATGACAACATCATAGCAACTGGTAGGATGAATTAGCCTGTCTGAATGACAACATCATAGCACGTCGTAGGATGAATTAGCCTGTCTGAATGACAACTTCATAGCAACTGGTAGGATGAATTAGCCTGTCTGAATGACAACATCATAGCAACTGGTAGGTTGAATTAGCTTGTCTGAATGACAACATCACATCAAGTGGTAGGATAAATTAGCCTGTCTGAATGACATCAAAGCAACTGGTAGAATAAATTAGCCTTTCTTTGAATGACAACATCATAGCAACTGGTTGGATGAATTAGCTTGTCTGAATGACATCGTTGCAAGTGGTAGGATGAATTAGCCTGTCTGAATGACAACTACATAGCAAGTGATAGGATGAATTAGCTTGTCTGAATGACAACATCGTAGCAAGTGGTAGGATGAATTAGCCTGTCTGAATGACAACTACATAGCAAGTGGTAGGATGAATTAGCCTGTCTGCATGACAACATCACAGCAACTGGTAGGATGAATGAGCCTGTCTGAATGACAACATCATAGCAAGTGGTAGGATGGATTAGCCTGTCTGAATGACAACATCATAGCAACTGGTGGGATGAATTAGCCTGTCTGAATGACAACGTCATAGCAACTGGTAGGATGAATTAGCCTGTCTGAATGAAAACATCATAGCAAGTGGTAGGATGAATTAGCCTGTCTGAATGAAAACATCATAGCAACTGGTAGGTTGAATGAGCTTGTCTGAATGACAACTTCATAGCAAGTGGTAGGATGAATTAGCCAGTCTGAATGACAACATCACATCAAGTGGTAGGATAAATTAGCCTGTCTGAATGACATCAAAGCAACTGGTAGAATGAATGAGCCTTTCTTTGAATGACATCATAGCAACTGGTTGGATGAATTAGCTTGTCTGAATGACAACATCGTAGCAAGTGGTAGGATGAATTAGCCTGTCTGAATGACAACATCATAGCAACTGGTGGGATGAATTAGCCTGTCTGAATGACAACGTCATAGCAACTGGTAGGATGAATTAGCCTGTCTGAATGAAAACATCATAGCAAGTGGTAGGATGAATTAGCCTGTCTGAATGAAAACATAATAACAACTGGTAGGATGAATTCGCCTGTCTGAATGACAACATCATAGCAACTGGTTGGATGAAGTAGCCTGTCTGAATGACAACGTCATAGCAACTGGTAGGATGAATTAGCCTGTCTGAATGAAAACATCATAGCAAGTGGTAGGATGAATTAGCCTGTCTGAATGAAAACATCATAACAACTGGTAGGATGAATTAGCCTGTCTGAATGACAACATCATAGCAACTGGTAGGTTGAATTAGCCTGTCTGAATGACATCAAAGCAACTGGTAGAATGAATTAGCCTTTCTTTGAATGACAACATCATAGCAACTGGTTGGATGAATTAGCTTGTCTGAATGACAACATCGTAGCAAGTGGTAGGATGAATTAGCCTGTCTGAAGGACAACTACATAGCAAGTGGTAGGATGAATTAGCCTGTCTGCATGACAACATCACAGCAACTGGTAGGATGAATGAGCCTGTCTGAATGACAACATCATAGCAAGTGGTAGGATGAATTAACCTGTCTGAATAACAACTACATAGCAAGTGGTAGGATGATTTAGCGTGTCTGAATGACAACATCATAGCAACTGGTAGGATGAATTAGCCTGTCTGAATGAGAACATCATAGCAAGTGGTAGGATGAATTAGCTTGTCTTAATGACAACATCATAGCTACTGGTAGGATAAATTAGCCTGTCTGAATGACAACATCATAGCTACTGGTAGGATAAATTAGCCTGTCTGAATGACAACATCATAGCAACTGGTAGGATGAATTAGCCTGTTCATAGCAAGTGGTAGGATGAATTAGCCTGTCTGAATGACAACATCATAGCAAGTGGTAGGATGAATTAGCCTGTCTGAATTACATCATAGCAAGTGGTAGGATGAATTAGCCTGTCTGAATTTCAACATCATAGCAACTGGTAGGATGAATTAGCCTGTCTGAATGACAACATCACATCAACTGGAAGGATGAATTAGCCTGTCTGAATGACAACTTCATAGCAAGTGGTAGGATGAATTAGCCTGTCTGAATGACAGCATCATAGCAACTGGTAGGATGAATTAGCCTGTCTGAATGACAACATCAAAGCAACTAGTAGGATGTATTAGCCTGTCTTTGAATGACAACATAATAACGAATGATAGGATAAATTAGCCTGTCTGAATGACAACATCATAGCAACTGGTTGGATGAATTAGCCTGTCTGATTGACAACATCATAGTAAGTGGTAGGATGAATTAACCTGTCTGAATGACAACGTCATAGCAACTGGTAGGATGAATTAGCCTGTCTGAATGACAACATCATAGCACGTCGTAGGATGAATTAGCCTGTCTGAATGACAACATCATAGCAACTGGTAGGATGAATTAGCCTGTCTGAATGACAACATCATAGCAAGTGATAGGATGAATTAACCTGTCTGAATGACAACGTCATAGCAACTGGTAGGATGAATTAGCCTGTCTGAATGACAACATCATAGCACGTCGTAGGATGAATTAGCCTGTCTGAATGACAACTTCATAGCAACTGGTAGGATGAATTAGCCTGTCTGAATGACAACATCATAGCAACTGGTAGGATGAATTAGCCTGTCTGAATGACAACATTATAGCAACTGGTAGGATGAATTAGCTTGTCTGAATGACAACATCATAGCAACTGGTAGGATGACTTAGCCTGTTCATAGCAAGTGGTAGGATGAATTAGGCTGTTATTGAATGACAACATCATAGCAAGTGGTAGGATAAATTAGCCTGTCTGAATTTCAACATCATAGCAACTGGTAGGATGATTTAGCCTGTCTGAATGACAACATCACAGCAACTGGTAGGATGAATTAGCCTGTCTTTGAATGACAACATCACAGCAACTGGTAGGATTAATTAGCCTGTCTGAATGACAACATCATAGCAAGTGGTAGGATGAATTAGCCTGTCTGAATTACATCATAGCAAGTGGTAGGATGAATTAGCCTGTCTGAATTTCAACATCATAGCAACTGGTAGGATGAATTAGCCTGTCTGAATGACAACATCACATCAACTGGAAGGATGAATTAGCCTGTCTGAATGACAACATCATAGCAACTGGTAGGATGAATTAGCCTGTCTGAATGACAACATCAAAGCAACTGGTAGGATGTATTAGCCTGTCTTTGAATGACAACATAATAACGAATGATAGGATAAATGAGCCTGTCTGAATGACAACATCATAGCAACTGGTTGGATGAATTAGCCTGTCTGATTGACAACATCATAGTAAGTGGTAGGATGAATTAGCCTGTCTGAATGACAACATCATAGCAACTGGTTGGATTAATTAGCCTTTCTGAATGACAACTTCATAGCAACTGGTAGGATGAATTAGCCTGTCTGAATGACAACATCATAGCAACTGGTAGGATGAATTAGCCTGTCTGAATGACAACATCATAGCAACTGGTAGGATGAATTAGCCTGTCTGAATGAAAACATCATAGCAAGTGATAGGATGAATTAACCTGTCTGAATGACAACATCATAGCAACTGGTAGGATGAATTAGCCTGTCTGAATGACAACATCATAGCACGTCGTAGGATGAATTAGCCTGTCTGAATGACAACTTCATAGCAACTGGTAGGATGTATTAGCCTGTCTGAATGACAACATCATAGCAACTGGTAGGATGAATTAGCCTGTCTGAATGACAACATTATAGCAACTGGTAGGATGAATTAGCTTGTCTGAATGACAACATCATAGCAACTGGTAGGATGACTTAGCCTGTTCATAGCAAGTGGTAGGATGAATTAGGCTGTTATTGAATGACAACATCATAGCAAGTGGTAGGATAAATTAGCCTGTCTGAATTTCAACATCATAGCAACTGGTAGGATGATTTAGCCTGTCTGAATGACAACATCACAGCAACTGGTAGGATGAATTAGCCTGTCTTTGAATGACAACATCACAGCAACTTGTAGGATGAATTAGCCTGTCTGAATGACAACATTATAGCAAGTGATAGGATGAATTAACATGTTTGAATGACAACATCATAGCAACTGGTAGGATGAATTAGCCTGTCTGAATGACAACATCATAGCAAGTGGTAGGATGAATTAGCCTGTCTGAATGAAAACATCATAGCAACTGGTAGGTTGAATTAGCTTGTCTGAATGACAACTGCATAGCAAGTGGTAGGATGAATTAGCCTGTCTGAATGACAACATCACATCAAGTGGTTGGATAAATTAGCCTGTCTGAATGACATCAAAGCAACTGGTAGAATGAATTAGCCTTTCTTTGAATGACAACATCATAGCAACTGGTTGGATGAATTAGCTTGTCTGAATGACAACATCGTAGCAAGTGGTAGGATGAATTAGCCTGTCTGAATGACAACTACATAGCAAGTGGTAGGATGAATTAGCCTGTCTGCATGACAACATCACAGCAACTGGTAGGATGAATGAGCCTGTCTGAATGACAACATCATAGCAAGTGGTAGGATGAATTAGCCTGTCTGAATGACAACTACATAGCAAGTGGTAGGATGAATTAGCCTGTCTGAATGACAACATCATAGCAACTGGTGGGATGAATTAGCCTGTCTGAATGACAACGTCTTAGCAACTGGTAGGATGAATTAGCCTGTCTGAATGAAAACATCATAGCAAGTGGTAGGATGAATTAGCCTGTCTGAATGAAAACATCATAACAACTGGTAGGATGAATTCGCCTGTCTGAATGACAACATCATAACAACTGGTTGGATGAAGTAGCCTGTCTGAATGACAACATCATAGCAACTGGTAGGATGAATTAGCCTGTCTGAATGAAAACATCATAGCAAGTGGTAGGATGGATTAGCCTGTCTGAATGAAAACATCATAAAACTGGTAGGATGAATTAGCCTGTCTGAATAACAACATCACAGCAACTGGTAGGATGAATTAGCCTGTCTGAATGACAACATCATAGCAACTGGTAGGTTGAATTAGCTTGTCTGAATGACAAATTCATAGCAAGTGGTAGGATGAATTAGCCTGTCTGAATGACAACATCATATCAAGTGGTAGGATAAATTAGCCTGTCTGAATGACATCAAAGCAACTGGTAGAATGAATTAGCCTTTCTTTGAATGACAACATCATAGCAACTGGTTGGATGAATGAGCTTGTCTGAATGACAACATCGTAGCAAGTGGTAGGATGAATTAGCCTGTCTGAATGACAACTACATAGCAAGTGGTAGGATGAATTAGCCTGTCTGCATGACAACATCACAGCAACTGTTAGGATGAATGAGCCTGTCTGAATGACAACATCATAGCAAGTGGTAGGATGAATTAGCCTGTCTGAATGAAAACATCATAGCAAGTGGTAGGATGAATTAGCCTGTCTGAATGAAAACATCATAACAACTGGTAGGATGAATTTGCCTGTCTGAATGACAACATCATAGCAACTGGTTGGATGAAGTAGCCTGTCTGAATAAAAACATCACAGCAACTGGTAGGATGAATTAGCCTGTCTGAATGACAACATCATAGCAACTGGTAGGATGAATGTGCCTGTCTGAATGACAACATCATAGCAAATGGTTGGATGAATTGGCCTGTCTGAATGACAACGTCATAGCAACTGGTAGGATGAATTAGCCTGTCTGAATGACAACATCATAGCAACTGGTAGGATTAATTAGCCTGTCTGAATGACAACATCATAGCAAGTGGTAGGATGAATTAGCCTGTCTGAATTACATCATAGCAAGTGGTAGGATGAATTAGCCTGTCTGAATTTCAACATCATAGCAACTGGTAGGATGAATTAGCCTGTCTGAATGACAACATCACATCAACTGGAAGGATGAATTAGCCTGTCTGAATGACAACATCATAGCACGTCGTAGGATGAATTAGCCTGTCTGAATGACAACTTCATAGCAACTGGTAGGATGAATTAGCCTGTCTGAATGACAACATCATAGCAACTGGTAGGATGAATTAGCCTGTCTGAATGACAACATCATAGCACGTCGTAGGATGAATTAGCCTGTCTGAATGACAACTTCATAGCAAGTGGTAGGATGAATTAGCCTGTCTGAATGAAAACATCATAAAACTGGTAGGATGAATTAGCCTGTCTGAATAACAACATCACAGCAACTGGTAGGATGAATTAGCCTGTCTGAATGACAACATCATAGCAACTGGTAGGTTGAATTAGCTTGTTTGAATGACAAATTCATAGCAAGTGGTAGGATGAATTAGCCTGTCTGAATGACAACATCATATCAAGTGGTAGGATAAATTAGCCTGTCTGAATGACATCAAAGCAACTGGTAGAATGAATTAGCCTTTCTTTGAATGACAACATCATAGCAACTGGTTGGATGAATGAGCTTGTCTGAATGACAACATCGTAGCAAGTGGTAGGATGAATTAGCCTGTCTGAATGACAACTACATAGCAAGTGGTAGGATGAATTAGCCTGTCTGCATGACAACATCACAGCAACTGTTAGGATGAATGAGCCTGTCTGAATGACAACATCATAGCAAGTGGTAGGATGAATTAGCCTGTCTGAATGAAAACATCATAGCAAGTGGTAGGATGAATTAGCCTGTCTGAATGACAACATCATAGCAACTGGTTGGATGAAGTATCCTGTCTGAATAACAACATCACAGCAACTGGTAGGATGAATTAGCCTGTCTGAATGACAACTACATAGCAAGTGGTAGGATGAATTAGCCTGTCTGCATGACAACATCACAGCAACTGTTAGGATGAATGAGCCTGTCTGAATGACAACATCATAGCAACTGGTAGGATGAATGTGCCTGTCTGAATGACAACATCATAGCAAATGGTTGGATGAATTGGCCTGTCTGAATGACAACGTCATAGCAACTGGTAGGATGAATTAGCCTGTCTGAATGACAACATCATAGCAACTGGTAGGATTAATTAGCCTGTCTGAATGACAACATCATAGCAAGTGGTAGGATGAATTAGCCTGTCTGAATTACATCATAGCAAGTGGTAGGATGAATTAGCCTGTCTGAATTTCAACATCATAGCAACTGGTAGGATGAATTAGCCTGTCTGAATGACAACATCACATCAACTGGAAGGATGAATTAGCCTGTCTGAATGACAACTTCATAGCAAGTGGTAGGATGAATTAGCCTGTCTGAATGACAACATCATAGCAACTGGTAGGATGAATTAGCCTGTCTGAATGACAACATCAAAGCAAGTGGTAGAATGAATTAGCCTTTCTGAATGACAACATCGTAGCAAGTGGTAGGATACATTAGCATGTCTGAATGACAACATCATAGCAACTGGTAGCATGAATGAGCCTGTCTGAATGACAACATCACAGCAACTGGTAGGATGTATTACCCTGTCTTTGAATGACAACATAATAACGAATGATATGATAAATTAGCCTGTCTGAATGACAACATCATAGCAACTGGTTGGATGAATTAGCCTGTCTGATTGACAACATCATAGCAACTGGTAGGATGAATTAGCCTGTCTGAATGACAACATCATAGCAACTGGTAGGATGAATTAGCCTGTCTGAATGAAAACATCATAGCAAGTGATAGGATGAATTAACCTGTCTGAATGACAACATCATAGCAACTGGTAGGATGAATTAGCCTGTCTGAATGACAACTACATAGCAAGTGGTAGGATGAATTAGCCTGTCTGCATGACAACATCACAGCAACTGTTAGGATGAATGAGCCTGTCTGAATGACAACATCATAGCAAGTGGTAGGATGAATTAGCCTGTCTGAATGAAAACATCATAGCAAGTGGTAGGATGAATTAGCCTGTCTGAATGAAAACATCATAACAACTGGTAGGATGAATTTGCCTGTCTGAATGACAACATCATAGCAACTGGTTGGATGAAGTAGCCTGTCTGAATAACAACATCACAGCAACTGGTAGGATGAATTAGCCTGTCTGAATGACAACATCATAGCAACTGGTAGGATGAATGTGCCTCTCTGAATGACAACATCATAGCAAATGGTTGGATGAAATGGCCTGTCTGAATGACAACGTCATAGCAACTGGTAGGATGAATTAGCCTGTCTGAATGACAACATCATAGCAACTGGTAGGATTAATTAGCCTGTCTGAATGACAACATCAAAGCAAGTGGTAGGATGAATTAGCCTGTCTGAATTACATCATAGCAAGTGGTAGGATGAATTAGCCTGTCTGAATTTCAACATCATAGCAACTGGTAGGATGAATTAGCCTGTCTGAATGACTACATCACATCAACTGGAAGGATGAATTAGCCTGTCTGAATGACAACATCATAGCACGTCGTAGGATGAATTAGCCTGTCTGAATGACAACTTCATAGCAACTGGTAGGATGAATTAGCCTGTCTGAATGACAACATCATAGCAACTGGTAGGATGAATTAGCCTGTCTGAATGACAACATCATAGCACGTCGTAGGATGAATTAGCCTGTCTGAATGACAACTTCATAGCAAGTGGTAGGATGAATTAGCCTGTCTGAATGAAAACATCATAAAACTGGTAGGATGAATTAGCCTGTCTGAATAACAACATCACAGCAACTGGTAGGATGAATTAGCCTGTCTGAATGACAACATCATAGCAACTGGTAGGTTGAATTAGCTTGTTTGAATGACAAATTCATAGCAAGTGGTAGGATGAATTAGCCTGTCTGAATGACAACATCATATCAAGTGGTAGGATAAATTAGCCTGTCTGAATGACATCAAAGCAACTGGTAGAATGAATTAGCCTTTCTTTGAATGACAACATCATAGCAACTGGTTGGATGAATGAGCTTGTCTGAATGACAACATCGTAGCAAGTGGTAGGATGAATTAGCCTGTCTGAATGACAACTACATAGCAAGTGGTAGGATGAATTAGCCTGTCTGCATGACAACATCACAGCAACTGTTAGGATGAATGAGCCTGTCTGAATGACAACATCATAGCAAGTGGTAGGATGAATTAGCCTGTCTGAATGAAAACATCATAGCAAGTGGTAGGATGAATTAGCCTGTCTGAATGACAACATCATAGCAACTGGTTGGATGAAGTAGCCTGTCTGAATAACAACATCACAGCAACTGGTAGGATGAATTAGCCTGTCTGAATGACAACTACATAGCAAGTGGTAGGATGAATTAGCCTGTCTGCATGACAACATCACAGCAACTGTTAGGATGAATGAGCCTGTCTGAATGACAACATCATAGCAACTGGTAGGATGAATGTGCCTGTCTGAATGACAACATCATAGCAAATGGTTGGATGAATTGGCCTGTCTGAATGACAACGTCATAGCAACTGGTAGGATGAATTAGCCTGTCTGAATGACAACATCATAGCAACTGGTAGGATTAATTAGCCTGTCTGAATTACATCATAGCAAGTGGTAGGATGAATTAGCCTGTCTGAATTTCAACATCATAGCAACTGGTAGGATGAATTAGCCTGTCTGAATGACAACTTCATAGCAAGTGGTAGGATGAATTAGCCTGTCTGAATGACAACATCATAGCAACTGGTAGGATGAATTAGCCTGTCTGAATGACAACATCAAAGCAAGTGGTAGAATGAATTAGCCTTTCTGAATGACAACATCGTAGCAAGTGGTAGGATACATTAGCATGTCTGAATGACAACATCATAGCAACTGGTAGCATGAATGAGCCTGTCTGAATGACAACATCACAGCAACTGGTAGGATGTATTACCCTGTCTTTGAATGACAACATAATAACGAATGATATGATAAATTAGCCTGTCTGAATGACAACATCATAGCAACTGGTTGGATGAATTAGCCTGTCTGATTGACAACATCATAGCAACTGGTAGGATGAATTAGCCTGTCTGAATGACAACATCATAGCAACTGGTAGGATGAATTAGCCTGTCTGAATGAAAACATCATAGCAAGTGATAGGATGAATTAACCTGTCTGAATGACAACATCATAGCAACTGGTAGGATGAATTAGCCTGTCTGAATGACAACATCATAGCACGTCGTAGGATGAATTAGCCTGTCTGAATGACAACTTCATAGCAACTGGTCGGATGAATTAGCCTGTCTGAATGACAACATCATAGCAACTGGTAGGATGAATTAGCCTATCTGAATGACAACATCATAGCACGTCGTAGGATGAATTAGCCTGTCTGAATGACAACTTCATAGCAACTGGTAGGATGAATTAGCCTGTCTGAATGATAACATTATAGCAACTGGTAGGATGAATTAGCTTGTCTGAATGACAACATCATAGCAACTGGTAGGATGAATTAGCCTGTTCATAGCAAGTGGTAGGATGAATTAGGCTGTTATTGAATGACAACATCATAGCAAGTGGTAGGATAAATTAGCCTGTCTGAATTTCAACATCATAGCAACTGGTAGGATGATATAGCCTGTATGAATGACAACCTCACAGCAACTGGTAGGATGAATTAGCCTGTCTTTGAATGACAACATCACAGCAACTTGTAGGATGAATTAGCCTGTCTGAATGACAACATTATAGCAAGTGATAGGATGAATTAACATGTCTGAATGACAACATCATAGCAACTGGTAGGATGAATTAGCCTGTCTGAATGACAACATCATAGCAAGTGGTAGGATGAATTAGCCTGTCTGAATGAAAACATCATAGCAACTGGTAGGTTGAATTAGCTTGTCTGAATGACAACTGCATAGCAAGTGGTAGGATGAATTAGCCTGTCTGAATGACAACATCACATCAAGTGGTTGGATAAATTAGCCTGTCTGAATGACATCAAAGCAACTGGTAGAATGAATTAGCCTTTCTTTGAATGACAACATCATAGCAACTGGTTGGATGAATTAGCTTGTCTGAATGACAACATCGTAGCAAGTGGTAGGATGAATTAGCCTGTCTGAATGACAACTACATAGCAAGTGGTAGGATGAATTAGCCTGTCTGCATGACAACATCACAGCAACTGGTAGGATGAATGAGCCTGTCTGAATGACAACATCATAGCAAGTGGTAGGATGAATTAGCCTGTCTGAATGACAACTACATAGCAAGTGGTAGGATGAATTAGCCTGTCTGAATGACAACATCATAGCAACTGGTGGGATGAATTAGCCTGTCTGAATGACAACGTCTTAGCAACTGGTAGGATGAATTAGCCTGTCTGAATGAAAACATCATAGCAAGTGGTAGGATGAATTAGCCTGTCTGAATGACATCATATCAAGTGGTAGGATAAATTAGCCTGTCTGAATGACATCAAAGCAACTGGTAGAATGAATTAGCCTTTCTTTGAATGAAAACATCATAGCAAGTGGTAGGATGAATTAGCCTGTCTGAATGACAACTACATAGCAAGTGGTAGGATGAATTAGCCTGTCTGCATGACAACATCACAGCAACTGGTAGGATGAATGAGCCTGTCTGAATGACAACATCACAGCAACTGGTAATATAAATTAGCCTGTCTGAATGACAACATCACAGCAACTGGTTGGATGAATTAGCCTGTCTGAATGACAACATCGTAGCAAGTGGTAGGATGAATTAGCCTGTCTGAATGACAATATCATAGCAACTGGTAGGATGAATTAGCCTGTCTGAATGACAACATCATAGCAACTGGTAGGATGAATTAGCCTGTCTGAATGACAACTACATAGCAAGTGGTAGGATGAATTAGCCTGTCTGAATGACAACATCACAGCAACTGGTAGGATGAATTAGCCTGTCTGAATGAAAGCATAGCAACTGGTAGGATGAATTAGCCTGTCTGAATAACAACATCATAGCAACTGGTAGGATGAATTAGCCTGTTCATAGCAAGTGGTAGGATGAATTAGGCTGTTATTGAATGACAACATCATAGCAAGTGGTAGGATACATTAGCCTGTCTCAATGACAACGTCATAGCAACTGGTAGGATGAATTAGCCTGTCTGAATGAAAACATCATAGCAAGTGGTAGGATGAATTAGCCTGTCTGAATGAAAACATCATAAAACTGGTAGGATGAATTAGCCTGTCTGAATAACAACATCACAGCAACTGGTAGGATGAATTAGCCTGTCTGAATGACAACATCATAGCAACTGGTAGGTTGAATGAGCTTGTCTGAATGACAACATCGTAGCAAGTGGTAGGATGAATTAGCCTGTCTGAATAACAACTACATAGCAAGTGGTAGGATGAATTAGCCTGTCTGAATGACAACATCATAGCAACTGGTGGGATGAATTAGCCTGTCTGAATGACAACATCATAGCAAGTGGTAGGATGAATTAGCCTGTCTGAATGACAACTACATAGCAAGTGGTAGGATGAATTATCCTGTCTGAATGACAACATCATAGCAACTGGTAATATAAATTAGCCTGTCTGAATGACAACATCATAGCAACTGGTTGGATGAATTAGCCTGTCTGAATGACAATATCATAGCAACTGGTAGGATGAATTAGCCTGTCTGAATGACAACATCATAGCAACTGGTAGGATGAATTAGCCTGTCTGAATGACAACTACATAGCAAGTGGTAGGATGAATTAGCCTGTCTGAATGACAACTACATAGCAAGTGGTAGGATGAATTAGCCTGTTCATAGCAAGTGGTAGGATGAATTAGGCTGTTATTGAATGACAACATCATAGCAAGTGGTAGGATACATTAGCCTGTCTCAATGACAACATCATAGCAACTGGTAGGATGAATTCGCCTGTCTGAATGACAACATCATAGCAACTGGTTGGATGAAGTAGCCTGTCTGAATGACAACGTCATAGCAACTGGTAGGATGAATTAGCCTGTCTGAATGAAAACATCACAGCAACTGGTAGGATGAATTAGCCTGTTTTTGAATGACAACATCATAGCAACTGATAGGATGAATTAGCCTGTCTGAATGACAACATCATAGCAACTGGTTGGATGAATTAGCCTGTATGAATGAAAACATCATAGCAAGTGGTAGGATGAATTAGCCTGTCTGCATGACAACATCATATCAAGTGGTAGGATAAATTAGCCTGTCTGAATGACATCAAAGCAACTGGTAGAATGAATTAGCCTTTCTTTGAATGACAACATCATAGCAACTGGTTGGATGAATTAGCTTGTCTGAATGACAACATCGTAGCAAGTGGTAGGATGAATTAGCCTGTCTGAATGACAACTACATAGCAAGTGGTAGGATGAATTAGCTTGTCTGAATGACAACATCGTAGCAAGTGGTAGGATGAATTAGCCTGTCTGAATGACAACTACATAGCAAGTGGTAGGATGAATTAGCCTGTCTGCATGACAACATCACAGCAACTGGTAGGATGAATGAGCCTGTCTGAATGACAACATCATAGCACGTCGTAGGATGAATTAGCCTGTCTGAATGACAACATCATAGCACGTCGTAGGATGAATTAGCCTGTCTGAATGACAACTTCATAGCAACTGGTAGGATGAATTAGCCTGTCTGAATGACAACATTATAGCAACTGGTAGGATGAATTAGCTTGTCTGAATGACAACATCATAGCAACTGGTAGGATGAATTAGCCTGTTCATAGCAAGTGGTAGGATGAATTAGGCTGTTATTGAATGACAACATCATAGCAAGTGGTAGGATAAATTAGCCTGTCTGAATTTCAACATCATAGCAACTGGTAGGATGATATAGCCTGTATGAATGACAACCTCACAGCAACTGGTAGGATGAATTAGCCTGTCTTTGAATGACAACATCACAGCAACTTGTAGGATGAATTAGCCTGTCTGAATGACAACATTATAGCAAGTGATAGGATGAATTAACATGTCTGAATGACAACATCATAGCAACTGGTAGGATGAATTAGCCTGTCTGAATGACAACATCATAGCAAGTGGTAGGATGAATTAGCCTGTCTGAATGAAAACATCATAGCAACTGGTAGGTTGAATTAGCTTGTCTGAATGACAACTGCATAGCAAGTGGTAGGATGAATTAGCCTGTCTGAATGACAACATCACATCAAGTGGTTGGATAAATTAGCCTGTCTGAATGACATCAAAGCAACTGGTAGAATGAATTAGCCTTTCTTTGAATGACAACATCATAGCAACTGGTTGGATGAATTAGCTTGTCTGAATGACAACATCGTAGCAAGTGGTAGGATGAATTAGCCTGTCTGAATGACAACTACATAGCAAGTGGTAGGATGAATTAGCCTGTCTGCATGACAACATCACAGCAACTGGTAGGATGAATGAGCCTGTCTGAATGACAACATCATAGCAAGTGGTAGGATGAATTAGCCTGTCTGAATGACAACTACATAGCAAGTGGTAGGATGAATTAGCCTGTCTGAATGACAACATCATAGCAACTGGTGGGATGAATTAGCCTGTCTGAATGACAACGTCTTAGCAACTGGTAGGATGAATTAGCCTGTCTGAATGAAAACATCATAGCAAGTGGTAGGATGAATTAGCCTGTCTGAATGACATCATATCAAGTGGTAGGATAAATTAGCCTGTCTGAATGACATCAAAGCAACTGGTAGAATGAATTAGCCTTTCTTTGAATGAAAACATCATAGCAAGTGGTAGGATGAATTAGCCTGTCTGAATGACAACTACATAGCAAGTGGTAGGATGAATTAGCCTGTCTGCATGACAACATCACAGCAACTGGTAGGATGAATGAGCCTGTCTGAATGACAACATCACAGCAACTGGTAATATAAATTAGCCTGTCTGAATGACAACATCACAGCAACTGGTTGGATGAATTAGCCTGTCTGAATGACAACATCGTAGCAAGTGGTAGGATGAATTAGCCTGTCTGAATGACAATATCATAGCAACTGGTAGGATGAATTAGCCTGTCTGAATGACAACATCATAGCAACTGGTAGGATGAATTAGCCTGTCTGAATGACAACTACATAGCAAGTGGTAGGATGAATTAGCCTGTCTGAATGACAACATCACAGCAACTGGTAGGATGAATTAGCCTGTCTGAATGAAAGCATAGCAACTGGTAGGATGAATTAGCCTGTCTGAATAACAACATCATAGCAACTGGTAGGATGAATTAGCCTGTTCATAGCAAGTGGTAGGATGAATTAGGCTGTTATTGAATGACAACATCATAGCAAGTGGTAGGATACATTAGCCTGTCTCAATGACAACGTCATAGCAACTGGTAGGATGAATTAGCCTGTCTGAATGAAAACATCATAGCAAGTGGTAGGATGAATTAGCCTGTCTGAATGAAAACATCATAAAACTGGTAGGATGAATTAGCCTGTCTGAATAACAACATCACAGCAACTGGTAGGATGAATTAGCCTGTCTGAATGACAACATCATAGCAACTGGTAGGTTGAATGAGCTTGTCTGAATGACAACATCGTAGCAAGTGGTAGGATGAATTAGCCTGTCTGAATAACAACTACATAGCAAGTGGTAGGATGAATTAGCCTGTCTGAATGACAACATCATAGCAACTGGTGGGATGAATTAGCCTGTCTGAATGACAACATCATAGCAAGTGGTAGGATGAATTAGCCTGTCTGAATGACAACTACATAGCAAGTGGTAGGATGAATTATCCTGTCTGAATGACAACATCATAGCAACTGGTAATATAAATTAGCCTGTCTGAATGACAACATCATAGCAACTGGTTGGATGAATTAGCCTGTCTGAATGACAATATCATAGCAACTGGTAGGATGAATTAGCCTGTCTGAATGACAACATCATAGCAACTGGTAGGATGAATTAGCCTGTCTGAATGACAACTACATAGCAAGTGGTAGGATGAATTAGCCTGTCTGAATGACAACTACATAGCAAGTGGTAGGATGAATTAGCCTGTTCATAGCAAGTGGAAGGATGAATTAGGCTGTTATTGAATGACAACATCATAGCAAGTGGTAGGAT
Organism: Coregonus lavaretus; assembly: GCF_964263955.1. Classification (NCBI taxonomy): domain Eukaryota; kingdom Metazoa; phylum Chordata; class Actinopteri; order Salmoniformes; family Salmonidae; genus Coregonus; species Coregonus lavaretus. Next base: position 42,919,952 of record NC_140013.1, read on the forward strand.
ACATTAGCCTGTCTCAATGACAACATCATAGCAACTGGTAGGATGAATTCGCCTGTCTGAATGACAACATCATAGCAACTGGTTGGATGAAGTAGCCTGTCTGAATGACAACGTCATAGCAACTGGTAGGATGAATTAGCCTGTCTGAATGAAAACATCACAGCAACTGGTAGGATGAATTAGCCTGTTTTTGAATGACAACATCATAGCAACTGATAGGATGAATTAGCCTGTCTGAATGACAACATCATAGCAACTGGTTGGATGAATTAGCCTGTATGAATGAAAACATCATAGCAAGTGGTAGGATGAATTAGCCTGTCTGCATGACAACATCATATCAAGTGGTAGGATAAATTAGCCTGTCTGAATGACATCAAAGCAACTGGTAGAATGAATTAGCCTTTCTTTGAATGACAACATCATAGCAACTGGTTGGATGAATTAGCTTGTCTGAATGACAACATCGTAGCAAGTGGTAGGATGAATTAGCCTGTCTGAATGACAACTACATAGCAAGTGGTAGGATGAATTAGCTTGTCTGAATGACAACATCGTAGCAAGTGGTAGGATGAATTAGCCTGTCTGAATGACAACTACATAGCAAGTGGTAGGATGAATTAGCCTGTCTGCATGACAACATCACAGCAACTGGTAGGATGAATGAGCCTGTCTGAATGACAACATCATAGCAAGTGGTAGGATGAATTAGCCTGTCTGAATGACAACTACATAGCAAGTGGTAGGATGAATTAGCCTGTCTGAATGACAACATCATAGCAACTGGTGGGATGAATTAGCCTGTCTGAATGACAACGTCTTAGCAACTGGTAGGATGAATTAGCCTGTCTGAATGAAAACATCATAGCAAGTGGTAGGATGAATTAGCCTGTCTGAATGACAACATCATATCAAGTGGTAGGATAAATTAGCCTGTCTGAATGACATCAAAGCAACTGGTAGAATGAATTAGCCTTTCTTTGAATGACAACATCATAGCAACTGGTTGGATGAATGAGCTTGTCTGAATGACAACATCGTAGCAAGTGGTAGGATGAATTAGCCTGTCTGAATGACAACTACATAGCAAGTGGTAGGATGAATTAGCCTGTCTGCATGACAACATCACAGCAACTGGTAGGATGAATGAGCCTGTCTGAATGACAACATCACAGCAACTGGTAATATAAATTAGCCTGTCTGAATGACAACATCACAGCAACTGGTTGGATGAATTAGCCTGTCTGAATGACAACATCGTAGCAAGTGGTAGGATGAATTAGCCTGTCTGAATGACAATATCATAGCAACTGGTAGGATGAATTAGCCTGTCTGAATGACAACATCATAGCAACTGGTAGGATGAATTAGCCTGTCTGAATGACAACTACATAGCAAGTGGTAGGATGAATTAGCCTGTCTGAATGACAACATCACAGCAACTGGTAGGATGAATTAGCCTGTCTGAATGAAAGCATAGCAACTGGTAGGATGAATTAGCCTGTCTGAATAACAACATCATAGCAACTGGTAGGATGAATTAGCCTGTTCATAGCAAGTGGTAGGATGAATTAGGCTGTTATTGAATGACAACATCATAGCAAGTGGTAGGATACATTAGCCTGTCTCAATGACAACGTCATAGCAACTGGTAGGATGAATTAGCCTGTCTGAATGAAAACATCATAGCAAGTGGTAGGATGAATTAGCCTGTCTGAATTTCAACATCATAAAACTGGTAGGATGAATTAGCCTGTCTGAATGACAACATCACATCAACTGGAAGGATGAATTAGCCTGTCTGAATGACAACTTCATAGCAAGTGGTAGGATGAATTAGCCTGTCTGAATGACAACATCATAGCAACTGGTAGGATGAATTAGCCTGTCTGAATGACAACATCAAAGCAAGTGGTAGAATGAATTAGCCTTTCTGAATGACAACATCGTAGCAAGTGGTAGGATACATTAGCATGTCTGAATGACAACATCATAGCAACTGGTAGCATGAATGAGCCTGTCTGAATGACAACATCACAGCAACTGGTAGGATGTATTACCCTGTCTTTGAATGACAACATAATAACGAATGATATGATAAATTAGCCTGTCTGAATGACAACATCATAGCAACTGGTTGGATGAATTAGCCTGTCTGAATGAAAACATCATAGCAAGTGATAGGATGAATTAACCTGTCTGAATGACAACATCATAGCAACTGGTAGGATGAATTAGCCTGTCTGAATGACAACTACATAGCAAGTGGTAGGATGAATTAGCCTGTCTGAATGACAACATCATAGCAACTGGTGGGATGAATTAGCCTGTCTGAATGACAACGTCTTAGCAACTGGTAGGATGAATTAGCCTGTCTGAATGAAAACATCATAGCAAGTGGTAGGATGAATTAGCCTGTCTGAATGACAACATCATATCAAGTGGTAGGATAAATTAGCCTGTCTGAATGACATCAAAGCAACTGGTAGAATGAATTAGCCTTTCTTTGAATGACAACATCATAGCAACTGGTTGGATGAATGAGCTTGTCTGAATGACAACATCGTAGCAAGTGGTAGGATGAATTAGCCTGTCTGAATGACAACTACATAGCAAGTGGTAGGATGAATTAGCCTGTCTGCATGACAACATCACAGCAACTGGTAGGATGAATGAGCCTGTCTGAATGACAACATCACAGCAACTGGTAATATAAATTAGCCTGTCTGAATGACAACATCACAGCAACTGGTTGGATGAATTAGCCTGTCTGAATGACAACATCGTAGCAAGTGGTAGGATGAATTAGCCTGTCTGAATGACAATATCATAGCAACTGGTAGGATGAATTAGCCTGTCTGAATGACAACATCATAGCAACTGGTAGGATGAATTAGCCTGTCTGAATGACAACTACATAGCAAGTGGTAGGATGAATTAGCCTGTCTGAATGACAACATCACAGCAACTGGTAGGATGAATTAGCCTGTCTGAATGAAAGCATAGCAACTGGTAGGATGAATTAGCCTGTCAGAATAACAACATCATAGCAACTGGTAGGATGAATTAGCCTGTTCATAGCAAGTGGTAGGATGAATTAGGCTGTTATTGAATGACAACATCATAGCAAGTGGTAGGATACATTAGCCTGTCTCAATGACAACGTCATAGCAACTGGTAGGATGAATTAGCCTGTCTGAATGAAAACATCATAGCAAGTGGTAGGATGAATTAGCCTGTCTGAATTTCAACATCATAAAACTGGTAGGATGAATTAGCCTGTCTGAATGACAACATCACATCAACTGGAAGGATGAATTAGCCTGTCTGAATGACAACTTCATAGCAAGTGGTAGGATGAATTAGCCTGTCTGAATGACAACATCATAGCAACTGGTAGGATGAATTAGCCTGTCTGAATGACAACATCAAAGCAAGTGGTAGAATGAATTAGCCTTTCTGAATGACAACATCGTAGCAAGTGGTAGGATACATTAGCATGTCTGAATGACAACATCATAGCAACTGGTAGCATGAATGAGCCTGTCTGAATGACAACATCACAGCAACTGGTAGGATGTATTACCCTGTCTTTGAATGACAACATAATAACGAATGATATGATAAATTAGCCTGTCTGAATGACAACATCATAGCAACTGGTTGGATGAATTAGCCTGTCTGAATGAAAACATCATAGCAAGTGATAGGATGAATTAACCTGTCTGAATGACAACATCATAGCAACTGGTAGGATGAATTAGCCTGTCTGAATGACAACTACATAGCAAGTGGTAGGATGAATTAGCCTGTCTGCATGACAACATCACAGCAACTGTTAGGATGAATGAGCCTGTCTGAATGACAACATCATAGCAAGTGGTAGGATGAATTAGCCTGTCTGAATGAAAACATCATAGCAAGTGGTAGGATGAATTAGCCTGTCTGAATGAAAACATCATAACAACTGGTAGGATGAATTTGCCTGTCTGAATGACAACATCATAGCAACTGGTTGGATGAAGTAGCCTGTCTGAATAACAACATCACAGCAACTGGTAGGATGAATTAGCCTGTCTGAATGACAACATCATAGCAACTGGTAGGATGAATGTGCCTCTCTGAATGACAACATCATAGCAAATGGTTGGATGAATTGGCCTGTCTGAATGACAACGTCATAGCAACTGGTAGGATGAATTAGCCTGTCTGAATGACAACATCATAGCAACTGGTAGGATTAATTAGCCTGTCTGAATGACAACATCATAGCAAGTGGTAGGATGAATTAGCCTGTCTGAATTACATCATAGCAAGTGGTAGGATGAATTAGCCTGTCTGAATTTCAACATCATAGCAACTGGTAGGATGAATTAGCCTGTCTGAATGACAACATCACATCAACTGGAAGGATGAATTAGCCTGTCTGAATGACAACATCATAGCACGTCGTAGGATGAATTAGCCTGTCTGAATGACAACTTCATAGCAACTGGTAGGATGAATTAGCCTGTCTGAATGACAACATCATAGCACGTCGTAGGATGAATTAGCCTGTCTGAATGACAACTTCATAGCAAGTGGTAGGATGAATTAGCCTGTCTGAATGAAAACATCATAAAACTGGTAGGATGAATTAGCCTGTCTGAATAACAACATCACAGCAACTGGTAGGATGAATTAGCCTGTCTGAATGACAACATCATAGCAACTGGTAGGTTGAATTAGCTTGTTTGAATGACAAATTCATAGCAAGTGGTAGGATGAATTAGCCTGTCTGAATGACAACATCATATCAAGTGGTAGGATAAATTAGCCTGTCTGAATGACATCAAAGCAACTGGTAGAATGAATTAGCCTTTCTTTGAATGACAACATCATAGCAACTGGTTGGATGAATGAGCTTGTCTGAATGACAACATCGTAGCAAGTGGTAGGATGAATTAGCCTGTCTGCATGACAACATCACAGCAACTGTTAGGATGAATGAGCCTGTCTGAATGACAACATCATAGCAAGTGGTAGGATGAATTAGCCTGTCTGAATGAAAACATCATAGCAAGTGGTAGGATGAATTAGCCTGTCTGAATGACAACATCATAGCAACTGGTTGGATGAAGTAGCCTGTCTGAATAACAACATCACAGCAACTGGTAGGATGAATTAGCCTGTCTGAATGACAACTACATAGCAAGTGGTAGGATGAATTAGCTTGTCTGAATGACAACATCGTAGCAAGTGGTAGGATGAATTAGCCTGTCTGAATGACAACTACATAGCAAGTGGTAGGATGAATTAGCCTGTCTGCATGACAACATCACAGCAACTGGTAGGATGAATGAGCCTGTCTGAATGACAACATCATAGCAAGTGGTAGGATGAATTAGCCTGTCTGAATGACAACTACATAGCAAGTGGTAGGATGAATTAGCCTGTCTGAATGACAACATCATAGCAACTGGTGGGATGAATTAGCCTGTCTGAATGACAACGTCTTAGCAACTGGTAGGATGAATTAGCCTGTCTGAATGAAAACATCATAGCAAGTGGTAGGATGAATTAGCCTGTCTGAATGACAACATCATATCAAGTGGTAGGATAAATTAGCCTGTCTGAATGACATCAAAGCAACTGGTAGAATGAATTAGCCTTTCTTTGAATGACAACATCATAGCAACTGGTTGGATGAATGAGCTTGTCTGAATGACAACATCGTAGCAAGTGGTAGGATGAATTAGCCTGTCTGAATGACAACTACATAGCAAGTGGTAGGATGAATTAGCCTGTCTGCATGACAACATCACAGCAACTGGTAGGATGAATGAGCCTGTCTGAATGACAACATCACAGCAACTGGTAATATAAATTAGCCTGTCTGAATGACAACATCACAGCAACTGGTTGGATGAATTAGCCTGTCTGAATGACAACATCGTAGCAAGTGGTAGGATGAATTAGCCTGTCTGAATGACAATATCATAGCAACTGGTAGGATGAATTAGCCTGTCTGAATGACAACATCATAGCAACTGGTAGGATGAATTAGCCTGTCTGAATGACAACTACATAGCAAGTGGTAGGATGAATTAGCCTGTCTGAATGACAACATCACAGCAACTGGTAGGATGAATTAGCCTGTCTGAATGAAAGCATAGCAACTGGTAGGATGAATTAGCCTGTCTGAATAACAACATCATAGCAAATGGTAGGATGAATTAGCCTGTTCATAGCAAGTGGTAGGATGAATTAGGCTGTTATTGAATGACAACATCATAGCAAGTGGTAGGATACATTAGCCTGTCTCAATGACAACGTCATAGCAACTGGTAGGATGAATTAGCCTGTCTGAATGAAAACATCATAGCAAGTGGTAGGATGAATTAGCCTGTCTGAATTTCAACATCATAAAACTGGTAGGATGAATTAGCCTGTCTGAATGACAACATCACATCAACTGGAAGGATGAATTAGCCTGTCTGAATGACAACTTCATAGCAAGTGGTAGGATGAATTAGCCTGTCTGAATGACAACATCATAGCAACTGGTAGGATGAATTAGCCTGTCTGAATGACAACATCAAAGCAAGTGGTAGAATGAATTAGCCTTTCTGAATGACAACATCGTAGCAAGTGGTAGGATACATTAGCATGTCTGAATGACAACATCATAGCAACTGGTAGCATGAATGAGCCTGTCTGAATGACAACATCACAGCAACTGGTAGGATGTATTACCCTGTCTTTGAATGACAACATAATAACGAATGATATGATAAATTAGCCTGTCTGAATGACAACATCATAGCAACTGGTTGGATGAATTAGCCTGTCTGATTGACAACATCATAGCAACTGGTAGGATGAATTAGCCTGTCTGAATGACAACATCATAGCAACTGGTAGGATGAATTAGCCTGTCTGAATGAAAACATCATAGCAAGTGATAGGATGAATTAACCTGTCTGAATGACAACATCATAGCAACTGGTAGGATGAATTAGCCTGTCTGAATGACAACTACATAGCAAGTGGTAGGATGAATTAGCCTGTCTGCATGACAACATCACAGCAACTGTTAGGATGAATGAGCCTGTCTGAATGACAACATCATAGCAAGTGGTAGGATGAATTAGCCTGTCTGAATGAAAACATCATAGCAAGTGGTAGGATGAATTAGCCTGTCTGAATGAAAACATCATAACAACTGGTAGGATGAATTTGCCTGTCTGAATGACAACATCATAGCAACTGGTTGGATGAAGTAGCCTGTCTGAATAACAACATCACAGCAACTGGTAGGATGAATTAGCCTGTCTGAATGACAACATCATAGCAACTGGTAGGATGAATGTGCCTCTCTGAATGACAACATCATAGCAAATGGTTGGATGAATTGGCCTGTCTGAATGACAACGTCATAGCAACTGGTAGGATGAATTAGCCTGTCTGAATGACAACATCATAGCAACTGGTAGGATGAATTAGCCTGTCTGAATGACAACATCATAGCAACTGGTAGGATGAATGTGCCTCTCTGAATGACAACATCATAGCAAATGGTTGGATGAATTGGCCTGTCTGAATGACAACGTCATAGCAACTGGTAGGATGAATTAGCCTGTCTGAATGACAACATCATAGCAACTGGTAGGATTAATTAGCCTGTCTGAATGACAACATCATAGCAAGTGGTAGGATGAATTAGCCTGTCTGAATTACATCATAGCAAGTGGTAGGATGAATTAGCCTGTCTGAATTTCAACATCATAGCAACTGGTAGGATGAATTAGCCTGTCTGAATGACAACATCACATCAACTGGAAGGATGAATTAGCCTGTCTGAATGACAACATCATAGCACGTCGTAGGATGAATTAGCCTGTCTGAATGACAACTTCATAGCAACTGGTAGGATGAATTAGCCTGTCTGAATGACAACATCATAGCACGTCGTAGGATGAATTAGCCTGTCTGAATGACAACTTCATAGCAAGTGGTAGGATGAATTAGCCTGTCTGAATGAAAACATCATAAAACTGGTAGGATGAATTAGCCTGTCTGAATAACAACATCACAGCAACTGGTAGGATGAATTAGCCTGTCTGAATGACAACATCATAGCAACTGGTAGGTTGAATTAGCTTGTTTGAATGACAAATTCATAGCAAGTGGTAGGATGAATTAGCCTGTCTGAATGACAACATCATATCAAGTGGTAGGATAAATTAGCCTGTCTGAATGACATCAAAGCAACTGGTAGAATGAATTAGCCTTTCTTTGAATGACAACATCATAGCAACTGGTTGGATGAATGAGCTTGTCTGAATGACAACATCGTAGCAAGTGGTAGGATGAATTAGCCTGTCTGAATGACAACTACATAGCAAGTGGTAGGATGAATTAGCCTGTCTGCATGACAACATCACAGCAACTGTTAGGATGAATGAGCCTGTCTGAATGACAACATCATAGCAAGTGGTAGGATGAATTAGCCTGTCTGAATGAAAACATCATAGCAAGTGGTAGGATGAATTAGCCTGTCTGAATGACAACATCATAGCAACTGGTTGGATGAAGTAGCCTGTCTGAATAACAACATCACAGCAACTGGTAGGATGAATTAGCCTGTCTGAATGACAACTACATAGCAAGTGGTAGGATGAATTAGCTTGTCTGAATGACAACATCGTAGCAAGTGGTAGGATGAATTAGCCTGTCTGAATGACAACTACATAGCAAGTGGTAGGATGAATTAGCCTGTCTGCATGACAACATCACAGCAACTGGTAGGATGAATGAGCCTGTCTGAATGACAACATCATAGCAAGTGGTAGGATGAATTAGCCTGTCTGAATGACAACTACATAGCAAGTGGTAGGATGAATTAGCCTGTCTGAATGACAACATCATAGCAACTGGTGGGATGAATTAGCCTGTCTGAATGACAACGTCTTAGCAACTGGTAGGATGAATTAGCCTGTCTGAATGAAAACATCATAGCAAGTGGTAGGATGAATTAGCCTGTCTGAATGACAACATCATATCAAGTGGTAGGATAAATTAGCCTGTCTGAATGACATCAAAGCAACTGGTAGAATGAATTAGCCTTTCTTTGAATGACAACATCATAGCAACTGGTTGGATGAATGAGCTTGTCTGAATGACAACATCGTAGCAAGTGGTAGGATGAATTAGCCTGTCTGAATGACAACTACATAGCAAGTGGTAGGATGAATTAGCCTGTCTGCATGACAACATCACAGCAACTGGTAGGATGAATGAGCCTGTCTGAATGACAACATCACAGCAACTGGTAATATAAATTAGCCTGTCTGAATGACAACATCACAGCAACTGGTTGGATGAATTAGCCTGTCTGAATGACAACATCGTAGCAAGTGGTAGGATGAATTAGCCTGTCTGAATGACAATATCATAGCAACTGGTAGGATGAATTAGCCTGTCTGAATGACAACATCATAGCAACTGGTAGGATGAATTAGCCTGTCTGAATGACAACTACATAGCAAGTGGTAGGATGAATTAGCCTGTCTGAATGACAACATCACAGCAACTGGTAGGATGAATTAGCCTGTCTGAATGAAAGCATAGCAACTGGTAGGATGAATTAGCCTGTCTGAATAACAACATCATAGCAACTGGTAGGATGAATTAGCCTGTTCATAGCAAGTGGTAGGATGAATTAGGCTGTTATTGAATGACAACATCATAGCAAGTGGTAGGATACATTAGCCTGTCTCAATGACAACGTCATAGCAACTGGTAGGATGAATTAGCCTGTCTGAATGAAAACATCATAGCAAGTGGTAGGATGAATTAGCCTGTCTGAATTTCTACATCATAAAACTGGTAGGATGAATTAGCCTGTCTGAATGACAACATCACATCAACTGGAAGGATGAATTAGCCTGTCTGAATGACAACTTCATAGCAAGTGGTAGGATGAATTAGCCTGTCTGAATGACAACATCATAGCAACTGGTAGGATGAATTAGCCTGTCTGAATGACAACATCAAAGCAAGTGGTAGAATGAATTAGCCTTTCTGAATGACAACATCGTAGCAAGTGGTAGGATACATTAGCATGTCTGAATGACAACATCATAGCAACTGGTAGCATGAATGAGCCTGTCTGAATGACAACATCACAGCAACTGGTAGGATGTATTACCCTGTCTTTGAATGACAACATAATAACGAATGATATGATAAATTAGCCTGTCTGAATGACAACATCATAGCAACTGGTTGGATGAATTAGCCTGTCTGATTGACAACATCATAGCAACTGGTAGGATGAATTAGCCTGTCTGAATGACAACATCATAGCAACTGGTAGGATGAATTAGCCTGTCTGAATGAAAACATCATAGCAAGTGATAGGATGAATTAACCTGTCTGAATGACAACATCATAGCAACTGGTAGGATGAATTAGCCTGTCTGAATGACAACTACATAGCAAGTGGTAGGATGAATTAGCCTGTCTGCATGACAACATCACAGCAACTGTTAGGATGAATGAGCCTGTCTGAATGACAACATCATAGCAAGTGGTAGGATGAATTAGCCTGTCTGAATGAAAACATCATAGCAAGTGGTAGGATGAATTAGCCTGTCTGAATGAAAACATCATAACAACTGGTAGGATGAATTTGCCTGTCTGAATGACAACATCATAGCAACTGGTTGGATGAAGTAGCCTGTCTGAATAACAACATCACAGCAACTGGTAGGATGAATTAGCCTGTCTGAATGACAACATCATAGCAACTGGTAGGATGAATGTGCCTCTCTGAATGACAACATCATAGCAAATGGTTGGATGAATTGGCCTGTCTGAATGACAACGTCATAGCAACTGGTAGGATGAATTAGCCTGTCTGAATGACAACATCATAGCAACTGGTAGGATTAATTAGCCTGTCTGAATGACAACATCATAGCAAGTGGTAGGATGAATTAGCCTGTCTGAATTTCAACATCATAGCAACTGGTAGGATGAATTAGCCTGTCTGAATGACAACATCACATCAACTGGAAGGATGAATTAGCCTGTCTGAATGACAACATCATAGCACGTCGTAGGATGAATTAGCCTGTCTGAATGACAACTTCATAGCAACTGGTAGGATGAATTAGCCTGTCTGAATGACAACATCATAGCAACTGGTAGGATGAATTAGCCTGTCTGAATGACAACATCATAGCACGTCGTAGGATGAATTAGCCTGTCTGAATGACAACTTCATAGCAAGTGGTAGGATGAATTAGCCTGTCTGAATGAAAACATCATAAAACTGGTAGGATGAATTAGCCTGTCTGAATAACAACATCACAGCAACTGGTAGGATGAATTAGCCTGTCTGAATGACAACATCATAGCAACTGGTAGGTTGAATTAGCTTGTTTGAATGACAAATTCATAGCAAGTGGTAGGATGAATTAGCCTGTCTGAATGACAACATCATATCAAGTGGTAGGATAAATTAGCCTGTCTGAATGACATCAAAGCAACTGGTAGAATGAATTAGCCTTTCTTTGAATGACAACATCATAGCAACTGGTTGGATGAATGAGCTTGTCTGAATGACAACATCGTAGCAAGTGGTAGGATGAATTAGCCTGTCTGAATGACAACTACATAGCAAGTGGTAGGATGAATTAGCCTGTCTGCATGACAACATCACAGCAACTGTTAGGATGAATGAGCCTGTCTGAATGACAACATCATAGCAAGTGGTAGGATGAATTAGCCTGTCTGAATGAAAACATCATAGCAAGTGGTAGGATGAATTAGCCTGTCTGAATGACAACATCATAGCAACTGGTTGGATGAAGTAGCCTGTCTGAATAACAACATCACAGCAACTGGTAGGATGAATTAGCCTGTCTGAATGACAACTACATAGCAAGTGGTAGGATGAATTAGCCTGTCTGCATGACAACATCACAGCAACTGTTAGGATGAATGAGCCTGTCTGAATGACAACATCATAGCAACTGGTAGGATGAATGTGCCTGTCTGAATGACAACATCATAGCAAATGGTTGGATGAATTGGCCTGTCTGAATGACAACGTCATAGCAACTGGTAGGATGAATTAGCCTGTCTGAATGACAACATCATAGCAACTGGTAGGATTAATTAGCCTGTCTGAATTACATCATAGCAAGTGGTAGGATGAATTAGCCTGTCTGAATTTCAACATCATAGCAACTGGTAGGATGAATTAGCCTGTCTGAATGACAACTTCATAGCAAGTGGTAGGATGAATTAGCCTGTCTGAATGACAACATCATAGCAACTGGTAGGATGAATTAGCCTGTCTGAATGACAACATCAAAGCAAGTGGTAGAATGAATTAGCCTTTCTGAATGACAACATCGTAGCAAGTGGTAGGATACATTAGCATGTCTGAATGACAACATCATAGCAACTGGTAGCATGAATGAGCCTGTCTGAATGACAACATCACAGCAACTGGTAGGATGTATTACCCTGTCTTTGAATGACAACATAATAACGAATGATATGATAAATTAGCCTGTCTGAATGACAACATCATAGCAACTGGTTGGATGAATTAGCCTGTCTGATTGACAACATCATAGCAACTGGTAGGATGAATTAGCCTGTCTGAATGACAACATCATAGCAACTGGTAGGATGAATTAGCCTGTCTGAATGAAAACATCATAGCAAGTGATAGGATGAATTAACCTGTCTGAATGACAACATCATAGCAACTGGTAGGATGAATTAGCCTGTCTGAATGACAACATCATAGCACGTCGTAGGATGAATTAGCCTGTCTGAATGACAACTTCATAGCAACTGGTCGGATGAATTAGCCTGTCTGAATGACAACATCATAGCAACTGGTAGGATGAATTAGCCTATCTGAATGACAACATCATAGCACGTCGTAGGATGAATTAGCCTGTCTGAATGACAACTTCATAGCAACTGGTAGGATGAATTAGCCTGTCTGAATGACAACATCATAGCAACTGGTAGGATGAATTAGCCTGTCTGAATGACAACATTATAGCAACTGGTAGGATGAATTAGCTTGTCTGAATGACAACATCATAGCAACTGGTAGGATGAATTAGCCTGTTCATAGCAAGTGGTAGGATGAATTAGGCTGTTATTGAATGACAACATCATAGCAAGTGGTAGGATAAATTAGCCTGTCTGAATTTCAACATCATAGCAACTGGTAGGATGATATAGCCTGTATGAATGACAACCTCACAGCAACTGGTAGGATGAATTAGCCTGTCTTTGAATGACAACATCACAGCAACTTGTAGGATGAATTAGCCTGTCTGAATGACAACATTATAGCAAGTGATAGGATGAATTAACATGTCTGAATGACAACATCATAGCAACTGGTAGGATGAATTAGCCTGTCTGAATGACAACATCATAGCAAGTGGTAGGATGAATTAGCCTGTCTGAATGAAAACATCATAGCAACTGGTAGGTTGAATTAGCTTGTCTGAATGACAACTGCATAGCAAGTGGTAGGATGAATTAGCCTGTCTGAATGACAACATCACATCAAGTGGTTGGATAAATTAGCCTGTCTGAATGACATCAAAGCAACTGGTAGAATGAATTAGCCTTTCTTTGAATGACAACATCATAGCAACTGGTTGGATGAATTAGCTTGTCTGAATGACAACATCGTAGCAAGTGGTAGGATGAATTAGCCTGTCTGAATGACAACTACATAGCAAGTGGTAGGATGAATTAGCTTGTCTGAATGACAACATCGTAGCAAGTGGTAGGATGAATTAGCCTGTCTGAATGACAACTACATAGCAAGTGGTAGGATGAATTAGCCTGTCTGCATGACAACATCACAGCAACTGGTAGGATGAATGAGCCTGTCTGAATGACAACATCATAGCAAGTGGTAGGATGAATTAGCCTGTCTGAATGACAACTACATAGCAAGTGGTAGGATGAATTAGCCTGTCTGAATGACAACATCATAGCAACTGGTGGGATGAATTAGCCTGTCTGAATGACAACGTCTTAGCAACTGGTAGGATGAATTAGCCTGTCTGAATGAAAACATCATAGCAAGTGGTAGGATGAATTAGCCTGTCTGAATGACAACATCATATCAAGTGGTAGGATAAATTAGCCTGTCTGAATGACATCAAAGCAACTGGTAGAATGAATTAGCCTTTCTTTGAATGACAACATCATAGCAACTGGTTGGATGAATGAGCTTGTCTGAATGACAACTACATAGCAAGTGGTAGGATGAATTAGCCTGTCTGCATGACAACATCACAGCAACTGGTAGGATGAATGAGCCTGTCTGAATGACAACATCACAGCAACTGGTAATATAAATTAGCCTGTCTGAATGACAACATCACAGCAACTGGTTGGATGAATTAGCCTGTCTGAATGACAACATCGTAGCAAGTGGTAGGATGAATTAGCCTGTCTGAATGACAATATCATAGCAACTGGTAGGATGAATTAGCCTGTCTGAATGACAACATCATAGCAACTGGTAGGATGAATTAGCCTGTCTGAATGACAACTACATAGGCTAATTCATCCTACCACTTGCTATGTAGTTGTCATTCAGACAGGCTAATTCATCCTACCAGTTGCTATGATGTTGTCATTCAGACAGGCTAATTCATCCTACCAGTTGCTATGATATTGTCATTCAGACAGGCTAATTCATCCTACCACTTGCTACGATGTTGTCATTCAGACAGGCTAATTCATCCAACCAGTTGCTGTGATGTTGTCATTCAGACAGGCTAATTTATATTACCAGTTGCTGTGATGTTGTCATTCAGACAGGCTCATTCATCCTACCAGTTGCTGTGATGTTGTCATGCAGACAGGCTAATTCATCCTACCACTTGCTATGTAGTTGTCATTCAGACAAGCTCATTCATCCAACCAGTTGCTATGATGTTGTCATTCAAAGAAAGGCTAATTCATTCTACCAGTTGCTTTGATGTCATTCAGACAGGCTAATTTATCCTACCACTTGATATGATGTTGTCATTCAGACAGGCTAATTCATCCTACCACTTGCTATGATGTTTTCATTCAGACAGGCTAATTCATCCTACCAGTTGCTAAGACGTTGTCATTCAGACAGGCTAATTCATCCCACCAGTTGCTATGATGTTGTCATTCAGACAGGCTAATTCATCCTACCACTTGCTGTCTGAATGACAACATCACAGCAACTGGTAGGATGAATTAGCCTGTCTGAATGAAAGCATAGCAACTGGTAGGATGAATTAGCCTGTCTGAATAACAACATCATAGCAACTGGTAGGATGAATTAGCCTGTTCATAGCAAGTGGTAGGATGAATTAGGCTGTTATTGAATGACAACATCATAGCAAGTGGTAGGATACATTAGCCTGTCTCAATGACAACGTCATAGCAACTGGTAGGATGAATTAGCCTGTCTGAATGAAAACATCATAGCAAGTGGTAGGATGAATTAGCCTGTCTGAATGAAAACATCATAAAACTGGTAGGATGAATTAGCCTGTCTGAATAACAACATCACAGCAACTGGTAGGATGAATTAGCCTGTCTGAATGACAACATCATAGCAACTGGTAGGTTGAATTAGCTTGTCTGAATGACAAATTCATAGCAAGTGGTAGGATAAATTAGCCTGTCTGAATGACATCAAAGCATCTGGTAGAATAAATTAGCCTTTCTTTGAATGACAACATCATAGCAACTGGTTGGATGAATGAGCTTGTCTGAATGACAACATCGTAGCAAGTGGTAGGATGAATTAGCCTGTTTGAATGACAACATCATAGCAACTGGTGGGATGAATTAGCCTGTCTGAATGACAACATCATAGCAAGTGGTAGGATGAATTAGCCTGTCTGAATGACAACTACATAGCAAGTGGTAGGATGAATTATCCTGTCTGAATGACAACATCATAGCAACTGGTAATATAAATTAGCCTGTCTGAATGACAACATCATAGCAACTGGTTGGATGAATTAGCCTGTTTGAATGACAACATCGTAGCAAGTGGTAGGATGAATTAGCCTGTCTGAATGACAATATCATAGCAACTGGTAGGATGAATTAGCCTGTCTGAATGACAACATCATAGCAACTGGTAGGATGAATTAGCCTGTCTGAATGACAACTACATAGCAAGTGGTAGGATGAATTAGCCTGTTCATAGCAAGTGGTAGGATGAATTAGGCTGTTATTGAATGACAACATCATAGCAAGTGGTAGGATACATTAGCCTGTCTCAATGACAACATCATAGCAACTGGTAGGATGAATTCGCCTGTCTGAATGACAACATCATAGCAACTGGTTGGATGAAGTAGCCTGTCTGAATGACAACGTCATAGCAACTGGTAGGATGAATTAGCCTGTCTGAATGAAAACATCACAGCAACTGGTAGGATGAATTAGCCTGTTTTTGAATGACAACATCATAGCAACTGATAGGATGAATTAGCCTGTCTGAATGACAACATCATAGCAACTGGTTGGATGAATTAGCCTGTATGAATGAAAACATCATAGCAAGTGGTAGGATGAATTAGCCTGTCTGCATGACAACATCATATCAAGTGGTAGGATAAATTAGCCTGTCTGAATGACATCAAAGCAACTGGTAGAATGAATTAGCCTTTCTTTGAATGACAACATCATAGCAACTGGTTGGATGAATTAGCTTGTCTGAATGACAACATCGTAGCAAGTGGTAGGATGAATTAGCCTGTCTGAATGACAACATCATAGCAACTGGTAGGATGAATTAGCCTGTCTGAATGACAACATCATAGCAACTGATAGGATGAATTAGCCTGTCTGAATGACAACATCATAGCAACTGGTTGGATGAATTCGCCTGTCTGAATGACAACATCGTAGCAAGTGGTAGGATGAATTAGCCTGTCTGAATGACAACATCATAGCAACTGGTAGGATTAATTAGCCTGTCTGAATGACAACATCATAGCAAGTGGTAGGATGAATTAGCCTGTCTGAATTTCAACATCATAGCAACTGGTAGGATGAATTAGCCTGTCTGAATGACAACATCACATCAACTGGAAGGATGAATTAGCCTGTCTGAATGACAACTTCATAGCAAGTGGTAGAATGAATTAGCCTGTCTGAATGACAACATCATAGCAACTGGTAGGATGAATTAGCCTGTCTGAATGACAACATCAAAGCAAGTGGTAGAATGAATTAGCCTTTCTGAATGACAACATCATAGCAAGTGGTAGGATACATTAGCATGTCTGAATGACAACATCACAGCAACTGGTAGGATGTATTAGCCTGTCTTTGAATGACAACATAATAACGAATGATAGGATAAATTAGCCTGTCTGAATGACAACATCATAGCAACTGGTTGGATGAATTAGCCTGTCTGATTGACAACATCATAGTAAGTGGTAGGATGAATTAGCCTGTCTGAATGACAACATCATAGCAACTGGTTGGATTAATTAGCCTTTCTGAATGACAACTTCATAGCAACTGGTAGGATGAATTAGCCTGTCTGAATGACAACATCATAGCAACTGGTAGGATGAATTAGCCTGTCTGAATGAAAACATCATAGCAAGTCATAGGATGAATTAACCTGTCGGAATGACAACATCATAGCAACTGGTAGGATGAATTAGCCTGTCTGAATGACAACATCATAGCACGTCGTAGGATGAATTAGCCTGTCTGAATGACAACTTCATAGCAACTGGTAGGATGAATTAACCTGTCTGAATGACAACATCATAGCAACTGGTAGGATGAATTAGCCCGTCTGAATGACAACATTATAGCAACTGGTAGGATGAATTAGCTTGTCTGAATGACAACATCATAGCAACTGGTAGGATGAATTAGCCTGTTCATAGCACGTGGTAGGATGAATTAGGCTGTTATTGAATGACAACATCATAGCAAGTGGTAGGATAAATTAGCCTGTCTGAATTTTAACATCATAGCAACTGGTAGGATGATTTAGCCTGTCTGAATGACAACATCACAGCAACTGGTAGGATGAATTAGCCTGTCTTTGAATGACAACATCACAGCAACTTGTAGGATGAATTAGCCTGTCTGAATGACAACATTATAGCAAGTGATAGGATGAATTAACCTGTCTGAATGACAACATCATAGCAACTGGTAGGATGAATTAGCCTGTCTGAATGACAACATCATAGCACGTGGTAGGATGAATTAGCCTGTCTGAATGACAACATCATAGTAACTGGTAGGTTGAATTAGCTTGTCTGAATGACAACTTCATAGCAAGTGGTAGGATGAATTAGCCAGTCTGAATGACAACATCACATCAAGTGGTAGGATAAATTAGCCTGTCTGAATGACATCAAAGCAACTGGTAGAATGAATTAGCCTTTCTTTGAATGACAACATCGTAGCAAGTGGTAGGATGAATTAGCCTGTCTGAATGACAACTACGTAGCAAGTGGTAGGATGAATTAGCCTGTCTGCATGACAACATCACAGCAACTGGTAGGATGAATGAGCCTGTCTGAATGACAACATCATAGCAAGTGGTAGGATGAATTAGCCTGTCTGAATGACAACTACATAGCAAGTGGTAGCATGAATGAGCCTGTCTGAATGACAAGATCACAGCAACTGGTAGGATGTATTAGCCTGTCTTTGAATGACAACATAATAACGAATGATAGGATAAATTAGCCTGTCTGAATGACAACATCATAGCAACTGGTTGGATGAATTAGCCTGTCTGATTGACAACATCATAGTAAGTGGTAGGATGAATTAGCCTGTCTGAATGACAACATCATAGCAACTGGTTGGATTAATTAGCCTTTCTGAATGACAACTTCATAGCAACTGGTAAGATGAATTAGCCTGTCTGAATGACAACATCATAGCAACTGGTAGGATGAATTAACCTGTCTGAATGAAAACATCATAGCAAGTGATAGGATGAATTAACCTGTCTGAATGACAACTTCATAGCAACTGGTAGGATGAATTAGCCTGTCTGAATGACAACATCATAGCAACTGGTAGGATGAATTAGCCTGTCTGAATGACAACATTATAGCAACTGGTAGGATGAATTAGATTGTCTGAATGACAACATCATAGCAACTGGTAGGATGAATTAGCCTGTTCATAGCAAGTGGTAGGATGAATTAGGCTGTTATTGAATGACAACATCATAGCAAGTGGTAGGATAAATTAGCCTTTCTGAATTTCAACATCATAGCAACTGGTAGGATGAATTAGCCTGTCTGAATGAAAACATCATAGCAACTGGTAGGTTGAATTAGCTTGTCTGAATGACAACTTCATAGCAAGTGGTAGGATGAATTAGCCAGTCTGAATGACAACATCACATCAAGTGGTAGGATAAATTAGCCTGTCTGAATGACATCAAAGCAACTGGTAGAATGAATTAGCCTTTCTTTGAATGACAACATCATAGCAACTGGTTGGATGAATGAGCTTGTCTGAATGCCAACATCATAGCAACTGGTTGGATGAATTAGCTTGTCTGAATGACAACATCATAGCAAGTGGTAGGATGAATTAGCCTGTCTGAATGACAACTACATAGCAACTGGTAGGATGAATTAGCCTGTCTGAATGACAACTACATAGCAAGTGGTAGGATGAATTAGCCTGTCTGCATGACAACATCACAGCAACTGGTAGGATGAATGAGCCTGTCTGAATGACAACATCATAGCAAGTGGTAAGATAAATTAGCCTGTCTGAATGACATCAAAGCAACTGGTAGAATGAATTAGCCTTTCTTTGAATGACATCATAGCAACTGGTTGGATGAATTAGCCTGTCTGAATGACAACATCACATCAAGTGGTAGGATAAATTAGCCTGTCTGAATGACATCAAAGCAACTGGTAGAATGAATTAGCCTTTCTTTGAATGACAACATCATAGCAACTGGTTGGATGAATTAGCTTGTCTGAATGACAACATCGTAGCAAGTGGTAGGATGAATTAGCCTGTCTGAATGACAACTACATAGCAAGTGGTAGGATGAATGTGCCTGTCTGAATGACAACATCACAGCAACTGGTAGGATGAATTAGCCTGTCTGAATGACAACATCATAGCAAGTGGTAGGATGAATTAGCCTGTCTGAATGACAACATCATAGCAACTGGTAGGATGAATTAGCCTGACTGAATGACAACTACATATCAAGTGGTTGGATTAATTTGCCTGTCTGAATGACAACATCACAGCAACTGGTAGGATGATTTAGCCTGTCTGAATGACAGCATAGCAACTGGTAGGATGAATTAGCCTGTCTGAATAACAACATCATAGCAACTGGTAGGATGAATTAGCCTGTTCATAGCAAGTGGTAGGATGAATTAGGCTGTTATTGAATGTCAACATCATAGCAAGTAGCAGGATACATTATCCTGTCTCAATGACAACATCATAGCAACTGGTAGGATGAATTCGCCTGTCTGAATGACAACATCATAGCAAGTGGCAGGATGAAGTAGCCTGTCTGAATGACAACGTCATAGCAACTGGTAGGATGAATTAGCCTGTCTGAATAACAACATCATAGCAACTGGTAGGATGAATTAGCCTGTTCATAGCAAGTGGTAGGATGAATTAGGCTGTTATTGAATGTCAACATCATAGCAAGTAGCAGGATACATTATCCTGTCTCAATGACAACATCATAGCAACTGGTAGGATGAATTCGCTTGTCTGAATGACAACATCATAGCAAGTGGTAGGATGAAGTAGCCTGTCTGAATGACAACGTCATAGCAACTGGTAGGATGAATTAGCCTGTCTGAATGAGAGCATCATAGCAACTGGTAGGATAAATTAGCCTGTCTGAATGACAACATCATAGCAACTGGTAGGATAAATTAGCCTGTCTGAATGACAACATCATAGCAACTGGTAGGATGAATTAGCCTGTTCATAGCAAGTGGTAGGATGAATTAGGCTGTTATTGAATGACAACATCATAGCAAGTGGTAGGATAAATTAGCCTGTCTCAATGACAACATCATAGCAACTGGTAGGATGAATGTGCCTGTCTGAATTACATCATAGCAAGTGGTAGGATGAATTAGCCTGTCTGAATTACAACATCATAGCAACTGGTAGGATGAATTAGCCTGTCTGAATGACAACATCACATCAACTGGAAGGATGAATTAGCCTGTCTGAATGACAACTTCATAGCAAGTGGTAGGATGAATTAGCCTGTCTGAATGACAACATCATAGCAACTGGTAGGATGAATTAGCCTGTCTGAATGACAACATCAAAGCAAGTGGTAGAATGAATTAGCCTTTCTGAATGACAACATCATAGCAACTGGTAGGATTAATTAGCCTGTCTGAATGACAACATCATAGCAAGTGGTAGGATGAATTAGCCTGTCTGAATTACATCATAACAAGTGGTAGGATGAATTAGCCTGTCTGAATTTCAACATCATAGCAACTGGTAGGATGAATTAGCCTGTCTGAATGACAACATCACATCAACTGGAAGGATGAATTAGCCTGTCTGAATGACAACTTCATAGCAAGTGGTAGGATGAATTAGCCTGTCTGAATGACAACATCATAGCAACTGGTAGGATGAATTAGCCTGTCTGAATGACAACATCAAAGCAAGTGGTAGAATGAATTAGCCTTTCTGAATGACAACATCATAGCAAGTGGTAGGATACATTAGCATGTCTGAATGACAACATCATTGCAACTGGTAGCATGAATGAGCCTGTCTGAATGACAACATCACAGCAACTGGTAGGATGTATTAGCCTGTCTTTGAATGACAACATCATAGCAACTGGTAGGATGAATTAGCCTGTCTGAATGACAACATCAAAGCAAGTGGTAAAATGAATTAGCCTTTCTGAATGACAACATCATAGCAAGTGGTAGGATACATTAGCATGTCTGAATGACAACATCACAGCAACTGGTAGGATGATTTAGCCTGTCTGAATGACAGCATAGCAACTGGTAGGATGAATTAGCCTGTCTGAATAACAACATCATAGCAACTGGTAGGATGAATTAGCCTGTTCATAGCAAGTAGCAGGATACATTATCCTGTCTCAATGACAACATCATAGCAACTGGTAGGATGAATTTGCCTGTCTGAATGACAACATCATAGCAAGTGGTAGGATGAAGTAGCCTGTCTGAATGACAACGTCATAGCAACTGGTAGGATGAATTAGCCTGTCTGAATGAGAGCATCATAGCAACTGGTAGGATAAATTAGCCTGTCTGAATGACAACATCATAGCAACTGGTAGGATAAATTAGCCTGTCTGAATGACAACATCATAGCAACTGGTAGGATGAATTAGCCTGTTCATAGCAAGTGGTAGGATGAATTAGGCTGTTATTGAATGACAACATCATAGCAAGTGGTAGGATAAATTAGCCTGTCTCAATGACAACATCATAGCAACTGGTAGGATGAATGTGCCTGTCTGAATTACATCATAGCAAGTGGTAGGATGAATTAGCCTGTCTGAATTTCAACATCATAGCAACTGGTAGGATGAATTAGCCTGTCTGAATGACAACATCACATCAACTGGAAGGATGAATTAGCCTGTCTGAATGACAACTTCATAGCAAGTGGTAGGATGAATTAGCCTGTCTGAATGACAACATCATAGCAACTTGTAGGATGAATTAGCCTGTCTGAATGACAACATCAAAGCAAGTGGTAGAATGAATTAGCCTTTCTGAATGACAACATCATAGCAACTGGTAGGATTAATTAGCCTGTCTGAATGACAACATAATAGCAAGTGGTAGGATGAATTAGCCTGTCTGAATTACATCATAGCAAGTGGTAGGATGAATTAGCCTGTCTGAATTTCAACATCATAGCAACTGGTAGGATGAATTAGCCTGTCTGAATGACAACATCACATCAACTGGAAGGATGAATTAGCCTGTCTGAATGACAACTTCATAGCAAGTGGTATGATGAATTAGCCTGTCTGAATGACAACATCATTGCAACTGGTAGCATGAATGAGCCTGTCTGAATGACAACATCACAGCAACTGGTAGGATGTATTAGCCTGTCTTTGAATGACAACATAATAACGAATGATAGGATAAATTAGCCTGTCTGAATGACAACATCATAGCAACTGGTTGGATGAATTAGCCTGTCTGATTGACAACATCATAGTAAGTGGTAGGATGAATTAGCCTGTCTGAATGACAACATCATAGCAACTGGTTGGATTAATTAGCCTTTCTGAATGACAACTTCATAGCAACTGGTAGGATGAATTAGCCTGTCTGAATGACAACATCATAGCAACTGGTAGGATGAATTAGCCTGTCTGAATGAAAACATCATAGCAAGTGATAGGATGAATTAACCTGTCTGAATGACAACATCATAGCAACTGGTAGGATGAATTAGCCTGTCTGAATGACAACATCATAGCACGTCGTAGGATGAATTAGCCTGTCTGAATGACAACTTCATAGCAACTGGTAGGATGGATTAGCCTGTCTGAATGACAACATCATAGCAACTGGTAGGATGAATTAGCCTGTCTGAATGACAACATTATAGCAACTGGTAGGATGAATTAGCTGGTCTGAATTACAACATCATAGCAACTGGTAGGATGAATTAGCCTGTTCATAGCAAGTGGTAGGATGAATTAGCCTGTCTGAATGACAACATCAAAGCTAGTGGTAGAATTCATTAGCCTGTCTGAATGACAACATCACAACAACTGATAAGATAAATTAGCCTGTCTGAATGACAACAACATAGCAACTGGTAGGATGAATTAGCCTGTATGAGTCACATCATAGCAACTGGTAGGATGAATTAGCCTGTCTGAGTTACATCATAGCAACTGGTAGGATGAATTAGCCTGTTTTTCAATGATAACATCATAGCAAGTGTTAGGATGAATTAGCCTGTTATTGAATGACATCATCATAGCAAGTGGTAGGATGAATTAGCCTGTCTGAATGTCAACATCATAGCAATTGGTTGGATGAATTAGCCTTTCTCAATGACAACATAATAACAACTGGTAGGATGAATTTGCCTGTCTGAATGCCAACATCATAGCAAGTGGTTGGATGAATTTGCCTGTCTGAATGACAACATCATAGCAAGTGGTAGGATGAATTAGCCTGTCTGAATGACAACTTCATAGCAACTGGTAGGATGAATTAGCCTGTCTGAATGACAACTACATAGCAACTTGTAGGATAAATTATCCTGTCTTTGAATGACAACATCATAACAACTGATGGGATGAATTAGGCTGTCTGAATGACAACATCATATCAACTGTTAGGATAAATTATCCTGTCTGAATGACAACATCATAGCAACTGGTTGGATGAATTAGCCTGTCTGAATGAAAACATCATAGCAACTGGTAGGATGAATTAGCCTGTCTGAATGACATCATCATAGCAACTGGTTGGATGAATTAGCCTGTTTTTAATGACAACATCATAGCAAGTGTTTGGATGAATTAGCCTGTCTGAATGACAGCATCATAGCGACTGGTAGGATAAATTAGCCTGTCTGAATGACAACATCATAGCAACTGGTAGGATGAATTAGCCTGTTCATAGCAAGTGGTAGGATGAATTAGGCTGTTATTGAATGACAACATCATAGCAAGTGGTAGGATAAATTAGCCTGTCTCAATGACAACATCATAGCAACTGGTAGGATGAATGTGCCTGTCTGAATTACATCATAGCAAGTGGTAGGATGAATTAGCCTGTCTGAATTTCAACATCATAGCAACTGGTAGGATGAATTAGCCTGTCTGAATGACAACATCACATCAACTGGAAGGATGAATTAGCCTGTCTGAATGACAACTTCATAGCAAGTGGTAGGATGAATTAGCCTGTCTGAATGACAACATCATAGCAACTGGTAGGATGAATTAGCCTGTCTGAATGACAACATCAAAGCAAGTGGTAGAATGAATTAGCCTTTCTGAATGACAACATCATAGCAACTGGTAGGATTAATTAGCCTGTCTGAATGACAACATCATAGCAAGTGGTAGGATGAATTAGCCTGTCTGAATTACATCATAGCAAGTGGTAGGATGAATTAGCCTGTCTGAATTTCAACATCATAGCAACTGGTAGGATGAATTAGCCTGTCTGAATGACAACATCACATCAACTGGAAGGATGAATTAGCCTGTCTGAATGACAACTTCATAGCAAGTGGTAGGATGAATTAGCCTGTCTGAATGACAACATCATAGCAACTGGTAGGATGAATTAGCCTGTCTGAATGACAACATCAAAGCAAGTGGTAGAATGAATTAGCCTTTCTGAATGACAACATCATAGCAAGTGGTAGGATACATTAGCATGTCTGAATGACAACATCATTGCAACTGGTAGCATGAATGAGCCTGTCTGAATGACAACATCACAGCAACTGGTAGGATGTATTAGCCTGTCTTTGAATGACAACATCATAGCAACTGGTAGGATGAATTAGCCTGTCTGAATGACAACATCAAAGCAAGTGGTAAAATGAATTAGCCTTTCTGAATGACAACATCATAGCAAGTGGTAGGATACATTAGCATGTCTGAATGACAACATCACAGCAACTGGTAGGATGATTTAGCCTGTCTGAATGACAGCATAGCAACTGGTAGGATGAATTAGCCTGTCTGAATAACAACATCATAGCAACTGGTAGGATGAATTAGCCTGTTCATAGCAAGTGGTAGGATGAATTAGGCTGTTATTGAATGTCAACATCATAGCAAGTAGCAGGATACATTATCCTGTCTCAATGACAACATCATAGCAACTGGTAGGATGAATTCGCCTGTCTGAATGACAACATCATAGCAACTGGTAGGATGAATTCGCCTGTCTGAATGACAACATCATAGCAACTGGTAGGATGAATTAGCCTGTTCATAGCAAGTGGTAGGATGAATTAGGCTGTTATTGAATGACAACATCATAGCAAGTGGTAGGATAAATTAGCCTGTCTCAATGACAACATCATAGCAACTGGTAGGATGAATGTGCCTGTCTGAATTACATCATAGCAAGTGGTAGGATGAATTAGCCTGTCTGAATTTCAACATCATAGCAACTGGTAGGATGAATTAGCCTGTCTGAATGACAACATCACATCAACTGGAAGGATGAATTAGCCTGTCTGAATGACAACTTCATAGCAAGTGGTAGGATGAATTAGCCTGTCTGAATGACAACATCATAGCAACTTGTAGGATGAATTAGCCTGTCTGAATGACAACATCAAAGCAAGTGGTAGAATGAATTAGCCTTTCTGAATGACAACATCATAGCAACTGGTAGGATTAATTAGCCTGTCTGAATGACAACATCATAGCAAGTGGTAGGATGAATTAGCCTGTCTGAATTACATCATAGCAAGTGGTAGGATGAATTAGCCTGTCTGAATTTCAACATCATAGCAACTGGTAGGATGAATTAGCCTGTCTGAATGACAACATCACATCAACTGGAAGGATGAATTAGCCTGTCTGAATGACAACTTCATAGCAAGTGGTATGATGAATTAGCCTGTCTGAATGACAACATTTGTGCAACTGGTAGCATGAATGAGCCTGTCTGAATGACAACATCACAGCAACTGGTAGGATGTATTAGCCTGTCTTTGAATGACAACATAATAACGAATGATAGGATAAATTAGCCTGTCTGAATGACAACATCATAGCAACTGGTTGGATGAATTAGCCTGTCTGATTGACAACATCATAGTAAGTGGTAGGATGAATTAGCCTGTCTGAATGACAACATCATAGCAACTGGTTGGATTAATTAGCCTTTCTGAATGACAACTTCATAGCAACTGGTAGGATGAATTAGCCTGTCTGAATGACAACATCATAGCAACTGGTAGGATGAATTAGCCTGTCTGAATGAAAACATCATAGCAAGTGATAGGATGAATTAACCTGTCTGAATGACAACATCATAGCAACTGGTAGGATGAATTAGCCTGTCTGAATGACAACATCATAGCACGTCGTAGGATGAATTAGCCTGTCTGAATGACAACTTCATAGCAACTGGTAGGATGGATTAGCCTGTCTGAATGACAACATCATAGCAACTGGTAGGATGAATTAGCCTGTCTGAATGACAACATTATAGCAACTGGTAGGATGAATTAGCTTGTCTGAATTACAACATCATAGCAACTGGTAGGATGAATTAGCCTGTTCATAGCAAGTGGTAGGATGAATGAGCCTGTCTGAATGACAACATCACAACAACTGATAAGATAATTTAGCCTGTCTGAATGACAACAACATAGCAACTGGTAGGATGAATTAGCCTGTATGAGTCACATCATAGCAACTGGTAGGATGAATTAGCCTGTCTGAGTTACATCATAGCAACTGGTAGGATGAATTAGCCTGTTTTTCAATGATAACATCATAGCAAGTGTTAGGATGAATTAGCCTGTTATTGAATGACATCATCATAGCAAGTGGTAGGATGAATTAGCCTGTCTGAATGTCAACATCATAGCAATTGGTTGGATGAATTAGCCTTTCTCAATGACAACATAATAACAACTGGTAGGATGAATTTGCCTGTCTGAATGCCAACATCATAGCAAGTGGTTGGATGAATTTGCCTGTCTGAATGACAACATCATAGCAAGTGGTAGGATGAATTAGCCTGTCTGAATGACAACTTCATAGCAACTGGTAGCATGAATGAGCCTGTCTGAATGACAACATCACAGCAACTGGTAGGATGTATTAGCCTGTCTTTGAATGACAACATAATAACGAATGATAGGATAAATTAGCCTGTCTGAATGACAACATCATAGCAACTGGTTGGATGAATTAGCCTGTCTGATTGACAACATCATAGTAAGTGGTAGGATGAATTAGCCTGTCTGAATGACAACATCATAGCAACTGGTTGGATTAATTAGCCTTTCTGAATGACAACTTCATAGCAACTGGTAGGATGAATTAGCCTGTCTGAATGACAACATCATAGCAACTGGTAGGATGAATTAGCCTGTCTGAATGAAAACATCATAGCAAGTGATAGGATGAATTAACCTGTCTGAATGACAACATCATAGCAACTGGTAGGATGAATTAGCCTGTCTGAATGACAACATCATAGCACGTCGTAGGATGAATTAGCCTGTCTGAATGACAACTTCATAGCAACTGGTAGGATGGATTAGCCTGTCTGAATGACAACATCATAGCAACTGGTAGGATGAAT
Organism: Coregonus lavaretus; assembly: GCF_964263955.1. Lineage (NCBI taxonomy): Eukaryota > Metazoa > Chordata > Actinopteri > Salmoniformes > Salmonidae > Coregonus > Coregonus lavaretus. The sequence goes on from NC_140013.1 coordinate 42,948,331, forward strand.
TAGCCTGTCTGAATGACAACATTATAGCAACTGGTAGGATGAATTAGCTTGTCTGAATTACAACATCATAGCAACTGGTAGGATGAATTAGCCTGTTCATAGCAAGTGGTAGGATGAATGAGCCTGTCTGAATGACAACATCACAACAACTGATAAGATAATTTAGCCTGTCTGAATGACAACAACATAGCAACTGGTAGGATGAATTAGCCTGTATGAGTCACATCATAGCAACTGGTAGGATGAATTAGCCTGTCTGAGTTACATCATAGCAACTGGTAGGATGAATTAGCCTGTTTTTCAATGATAACATCATAGCAAGTGTTAGGATGAATTAGCCTGTTATTGAATGACATCATCATAGCAAGTGGTAGGATGAATTAGCCTGTCTGAATGTCAACATCATAGCAATTGGTTGGATGAATTAGCCTTTCTCAATGACAACATAATAACAACTGGTAGGATGAATTTGCCTGTCTGAATGCCAACATCATAGCAAGTGGTTGGATGAATTTGCCTGTCTGAATGACAACATCATAGCAAGTGGTAGGATGAATTAGCCTGTCTGAATGACAACTTCATAGCAACTGGTAGGATGAATTAGCCTGTCTGAATGACAACTACATAGCAACTTGTAGGATAAATTATCCTGTCTTTGAATGACAACATCATAACAACTGATGGGATGAATTAGGCTGTCTGAATGACAACATCATATCAACTGTTAGGATAAATTATCCTGTCTGAATGACAACATCATAGCAACTGGTTGGATGAATTAGCCTGTCTGAATGAAAACATCATAGCAACTGGTAGGATGAATTAGCCTGTCTGAATGACATCATCATAGCAACTGGTTGGATGAATTAGCCTGTTTTTAATGACAACATCATAGCAAGTGTTTGGATGAATTAGCCTGTCTGAATGACAGCATCATAGCGACTGGTAGGATAAATTAGCCTGTCTGAATGACAACATCATAGCAACTGGTAGGATGAATTAGCCTGTTCATAGCAAGTGGTAGGATGAATTAGGCTGTTATTGAATGACAACATCATAGCAAGTGGTAGGATAAATTAGCCTGTCTCAATGACAACATCATAGCAACTGGTAGGATGAATGTGCCTGTCTGAATTACATCATAGCAAGTGGTAGGATGAATTAGCCTGTCTGAATTTCAACATCATAGCAACTGGTAGGATGAATTAGCCTGTCTGAATGACAACATCACATCAACTGGAAGGATGAATTAGCCTGTCTGAATGACAACTTCATAGCAAGTGGTATGATGAATTAGCCTGTCTGAATGACAACATCATTGCAACTGGTAGCATGAATGAGCCTGTCTGAATGACAACATCACAGCAACTGGTAGGATGTATTAGCCTGTCTTTGAATGACAACATAATAACGAATGATAGGATAAATTAGCCTGTCTGAATGACAACATCATAGCAACTGGTTGGATGAATTAGCCTGTCTGATTGACAACATCATAGTAAGTGGTAGGATGAATTAGCCTGTCTGAATGACAACATCATAGCAACTGGTTGGATTAATTAGCCTTTCTGAATGACAACTTCATAGCAACTGGTAGGATGAATTAGCCTGTCTGAATGACAACATCATAGCAACTGGTAGGATGAATTAGCCTGTCTGAATGAAAACATCATAGCAAGTGATAGGATGAATTAACCTGTCTGAATGACAACATCATAGCAACTGGTAGGATGAATTAGCCTGTCTGAATGACAACATCATAGCAACTGGTAGGATGAATTAGCCTGTCTGAATGACAACATTATAGCAACTGGTAGGATGAATTAGCTGGTCTGAATTACAACATCATAGCAACTGGTAGGATGAATTAGCCTGTTCATAGCAAGTGGTAGGATGAATTAGCCTGTCTGAATGACAACATCAAAGCTAGTGGTAGAATTCATTAGCCTGTCTGAATGACAACATCACAACAACTGATAAGATAAATTAGCCTGTCTGAATGACAACAACATAGCAACTGGTAGGATGAATTAGCCTGTATGAGTCACATCATAGCAACTGGTAGGATGAATTAGCCTGTCTGAGTTACATCATAGCAACTGGTAGGATGAATTAGCCTGTTTTTCAATGATAACATCATAGCAAGTGTTAGGATGAATTAGCCTGTTATTGAATGACATCATCATAGCAAGTGGTAGGATGAATTAGCCTGTCTGAATGTCAACATCATAGCAATTGGTTGGATGAATTAGCCTTTCTCAATGACAACATAATAACAACTGGTAGGATGAATTTGCCTGTCTGAATGCCAACATCATAGCAAGTGGTTGGATGAATTTGCCTGTCTGAATGACAACATCATAGCAAGTGGTAGGATGAATTAGCCTGTCTGAATGACAACTTCATAGCAACTGGTAGGATGAATTAGCCTGTCTGAATGACAACTACATAGCAACTTGTAGGATAAATTATCCTGTCTTTGAATGACAACATCATAACAACTGATGGGATGAATTAGGCTGTCTGAATGACAACATCATATCAACTGTTAGGATAAATTATCCTGTCTGAATGACAACATCATAGCAACTGGTTGGATGAATTAGCCTGTCTGAATGAAAACATCATAGCAACTGGTAGGATGAATTAGCCTGTCTGAATGACATCATCATAGCAACTGGTTGGATGAATTAGCCTGTTTTTAATGACAACATCATAGCAAGTGTTTGGATGAATTAGCCTGTCTGAATGACAGCATCATAGCGACTGGTAGGATAAATTAGCCTGTCTGAATGACAACATCATAGCAACTGGTAGGATGAATTAGCCTGTTCATAGCAAGTGGTAGGATGAATTAGGCTGTTATTGAATGACAACATCATAGCAAGTGGTAGGATAAATTAGCCTGTCTCAATGACAACATCATAGCAACTGGTAGGATGAATGTGCCTGTCTGAATTACATCATAGCAAGTGGTAGGATGAATTAGCCTGTCTGAATTTCAACATCATAGCAACTGGTAGGATGAATTAGCCTGTCTGAATGACAACATCACATCAACTGGAAGGATGAATTAGCCTGTCTGAATGACAACTTCATAGCAAGTGGTAGGATGAATTAGCCTGTCTGAATGACAACATCATAGCAACTGGTAGGATGAATTAGCCTGTCTGAATGACAACATCAAAGCAAGTGGTAGAATGAATTAGCCTTTCTGAATGACAACATCATAGCAACTGGTAGGATTAATTAGCCTGTCTGAATGACAACATCATAGCAAGTGGTAGGATGAATTAGCCTGTCTGAATTACATCATAGCAAGTGGTAGGATGAATTAGCCTGTCTGAATTTCAACATCATAGCAACTGGTAGGATGAATTAGCCTGTCTGAATGACAACATCACATCAACTGGAAGGATGAATTAGCCTGTCTGAATGACAACTTCATAGCAAGTGGTAGGATGAATTAGCCTGTCTGAATGACAACATCATAGCAACTGGTAGGATGAATTAGCCTGTCTGAATGACAACATCAAAGCAAGTGGTAGAATGAATTAGCCTTTCTGAATGACAACATCATAGCAAGTGGTAGGATACATTAGCATGTCTGAATGACAACATCATTGCAACTGGTAGCATGAATGAGCCTGTCTGAATGACAACATCACAGCAACTGGTAGGATGTATTAGCCTGTCTTTGAATGACAACATCATAGCAACTGGTAGGATGAATTAGCCTGTCTGAATGACAACATCAAAGCAAGTGGTAAAATGAATTAGCCTTTCTGAATGACAACATCATAGCAAGTGGTAGGATACATTAGCATGTCTGAATGACAACATCACAGCAACTGGTAGGATGATTTAGCCTGTCTGAATGACAGCATAGCAACTGGTAGGATGAATTAGCCTGTCTGAATAACAACATCATAGCAACTGGTAGGATGAATTAGCCTGTTCATAGCAAGTGGTAGGATGAATTAGGCTGTTATTGAATGTCAACATCATAGCAAGTAGCAGGATACATTATCCTGTCTCAATGACAACATCATAGCAACTGGTAGGATGAATTCGCCTGTCTGAATGACAACATCATAGCAACTGGTAGGATGAATTCGCCTGTCTGAATGACAACATCATAGCAACTGGTAGGATGAATTAGCCTGTTCATAGCAAGTGGTAGGATGAATTAGGCTGTTATTGAATGACAACATCATAGCAAGTGGTAGGATAAATTAGCCTGTCTCAATGACAACATCATAGCAACTGGTAGGATGAATGTGCCTGTCTGAATTACATCATAGCAAGTGGTAGGATGAATTAGCCTGTCTGAATTTCAACATCATAGCAACTGGTAGGATGAATTAGCCTGTCTGAATGACAACATCACATCAACTGGAAGGATGAATTAGCCTGTCTGAATGACAACTTCATAGCAAGTGGTAGGATGAATTAGCCTGTCTGAATGACAACATCATAGCAACTTGTAGGATGAATTAGCCTGTCTGAATGACAACATCAAAGCAAGTGGTAGAATGAATTAGCCTTTCTGAATGACAACATCATAGCAACTGGTAGGATTAATTAGCCTGTCTGAATGACAACATCATAGCAAGTGGTAGGATGAATTAGCCTGTCTGAATTACATCATAGCAAGTGGTAGGATGAATTAGCCTGTCTGAATTTCAACATCATAGCAACTGGTAGGATGAATTAGCCTGTCTGAATGACAACATCACATCAACTGGAAGGATGAATTAGCCTGTCTGAATGACAACTTCATAGCAAGTGGTATGATGAATTAGCCTGTCTGAATGACAACATTTGTGCAACTGGTAGCATGAATGAGCCTGTCTGAATGACAACATCACAGCAACTGGTAGGATGTATTAGCCTGTCTTTGAATGACAACATAATAACGAATGATAGGATAAATTAGCCTGTCTGAATGACAACATCATAGCAACTGGTTGGATGAATTAGCCTGTCTGATTGACAACATCATAGTAAGTGGTAGGATGAATTAGCCTGTCTGAATGACAACATCATAGCAACTGGTTGGATTAATTAGCCTTTCTGAATGACAACTTCATAGCAACTGGTAGGATGAATTAGCCTGTCTGAATGACAACATCATAGCAACTGGTAGGATGAATTAGCCTGTCTGAATGAAAACATCATAGCAAGTGATAGGATGAATTAACCTGTCTGAATGACAACATCATAGCAACTGGTAGGATGAATTAGCCTGTCTGAATGACAACATCATAGCACGTCGTAGGATGAATTAGCCTGTCTGAATGACAACTTCATAGCAACTGGTAGGATGGATTAGCCTGTCTGAATGACAACATCATAGCAACTTATAGGATGAATTAGCCTGTCTGAATGACAACATTATAGCAACTGGTAGGATGAATTAGCTTGTCTGAATTACAACATCATAGCAACTGGTAGGATGAATTAGCCTGTTCATAGCAAGTGGTAGGATGAATGAGCCTGTCTGAATGACAACATCACAACAACTGATAAGATAATTTAGCCTGTCTGAATGACAACAACATAGCAACTGGTAGGATGAATTAGCCTGTATGAGTCACATCATAGCAACTGGTAGGATGAATTAGCCTGTCTGAGTTACATCATAGCAACTGGTAGGATGAATTAGCCTGTTTTTCAATGATAACATCATAGCAAGTGTTAGGATGAATTAGCCTGTTATTGAATGACATCATCATAGCAAGTGGTAGGATGAATTAGCCTGTCTGAATGTCAACATCATAGCAATTGGTTGGATGAATTAGCCTTTCTCAATGACAACATAATAACAACTGGTAGGATGAATTTGCCTGTCTGAATGCCAACATCATAGCAAGTGGTTGGATGAATTTGCCTGTCTGAATGACAACATCATAGCAAGTGGTAGGATGAATTAGCCTGTCTGAATGACAACTTCATAGCAACTGGTAGGATGAATTAGCCTGTCTGAATGACAACTACATAGCAACTTGTAGGATAAATTATCCTGTCTTTGAATGACAACATCATAACAACTGATGGGATGAATTAGGCTGTCTGAATGACAACATCATATCAACTGTTAGGATAAATTATCCTGTCTGAATGACAACATCATAGCAACTGGTTGGATGAATTAGCCTGTCTGAATGAAAACATCATAGCAACTGGTAGGATGAATTAGCCTGTCTGAATGACATCATCATAGCAACTGGTTGGATGAATTAGCCTGTTTTTAATGACAACATCATAGCAAGTGTTTGGATGAATTAGCCTGTCTGAATGACAGCATCATAGCGACTGGTAGGATAAATTAGCCTGTCTGAATGACAACATCATAGCAACTGGTAGGATGAATTAGCCTGTTCATAGCAAGTGGTAGGATGAATTAGGCTGTTATTGAATGACAACATCATAGCAAGTGGTAGGATAAATTAGCCTGTCTCAATGACAACATCATAGCAACTGGTAGGATGAATGTGCCTGTCTGAATTACATCATAGCAAGTGGTAGGATGAATTAGCCTGTCTGAATTTCAACATCATAGCAACTGGTAGGATGAATTAGCCTGTCTGAATGACAACATCACATCAACTGGAAGGATGAATTAGCCTGTCTGAATGACAACTTCATAGCAAGTGGTAGGATGAATTAGCCTGTCTGAATGACAACATCATAGCAACTGGTAGGATGAATTAGCCTGTCTGAATGACAACATCAAAGCAAGTGGTAGAATGAATTAGCCTTTCTGAATGACAACATCATAGCAACTGGTAGGATTAATTAGCCTGTCTGAATGACAACATCATAGCAAGTGGTAGGATGAATTAGCCTGTCTGAATTACATCATAGCAAGTGGTAGGATGAATTAGCCTGTCTGAATTTCAACATCATAGCAACTGGTAGGATGAATTAGCCTGTCTGAATGACAACATCACATCAACTGGAAGGATGAATTAGCCTGTCTGAATGACAACTTCATAGCAAGTGGTAGGATGAATTAGCCTGTCTGAATGACAACATCATAGCAACTGGTAGGATGAATTAGCCTGTCTGAATGACAACATCAAAGCAAGTGGTAGAATGAATTAGCCTTTCTGAATGACAACATCATAGCAAGTGGTAGGATACATTAGCATGTCTGAATGACAACATCATTGCAACTGGTAGCATGAATGAGCCTGTCTGAATGACAACATCACAGCAACTGGTAGGATGTATTAGCCTGTCTTTGAATGACAACATCATAGCAACTGGTAGGATGAATTAGCCTGTCTGAATGACAACATCAAAGCAAGTGGTAAAATGAATTAGCCTTTCTGAATGACAACATCATAGCAAGTGGTAGGATACATTAGCATGTCTGAATGACAACATCACAGCAACTGGTAGGATGATTTAGCCTGTCTGAATGACAGCATAGCAACTGGTAGGATGAATTAGCCTGTCTGAATAACAACATCATAGCAACTGGTAGGATGAATTAGCCTGTTCATAGCAAGTGGTAGGATGAATTAGGCTGTTATTGAATGTCAACATCATAGCAAGTAGCAGGATACATTATCCTGTCTCAATGACAACATCATAGCAACTGGTAGGATGAATTCGCCTGTCTGAATGACAACATCATAGCAACTGGTAGGATGAATTCGCCTGTCTGAATGACAACATCATAGCAACTGGTAGGATGAATTAGCCTGTTCATAGCAAGTGGTAGGATGAATTAGGCTGTTATTGAATGACAACATCATAGCAAGTGGTAGGATAAATTAGCCTGTCTCAATGACAACATCATAGCAACTGGTAGGATGAATGTGCCTGTCTGAATTACATCATAGCAAGTGGTAGGATGAATTAGCCTGTCTGAATTTCAACATCATAGCAACTGGTAGGATGAATTAGCCTGTCTGAATGACAACATCACATCAACTGGAAGGATGAATTAGCCTGTCTGAATGACAACTTCATAGCAAGTGGTAGGATGAATTAGCCTGTCTGAATGACAACATCATAGCAACTTGTAGGATGAATTAGCCTGTCTGAATGACAACATCAAAGCAAGTGGTAGAATGAATTAGCCTTTCTGAATGACAACATCATAGCAACTGGTAGGATTAATTAGCCTGTCTGAATGACAACATCATAGCAAGTGGTAGGATGAATTAGCCTGTCTGAATTACATCATAGCAAGTGGTAGGATGAATTAGCCTGTCTGAATTTCAACATCATAGCAACTGGTAGGATGAATTAGCCTGTCTGAATGACAACATCACATCAACTGGAAGGATGAATTAGCCTGTCTGAATGACAACTTCATAGCAAGTGGTATGATGAATTAGCCTGTCTGAATGACAACATTTGTGCAACTGGTAGCATGAATGAGCCTGTCTGAATGACAACATCACAGCAACTGGTAGGATGTATTAGCCTGTCTTTGAATGACAACATAATAACGAATGATAGGATAAATTAGCCTGTCTGAATGACAACATCATAGCAACTGGTTGGATGAATTAGCCTGTCTGATTGACAACATCATAGTAAGTGGTAGGATGAATTAGCCTGTCTGAATGACAACATCATAGCAACTGGTTGGATTAATTAGCCTTTCTGAATGACAACTTCATAGCAACTGGTAGGATGAATTAGCCTGTCTGAATGACAACATCATAGCAACTGGTAGGATGAATTAGCCTGTCTGAATGAAAACATCATAGCAAGTGATAGGATGAATTAACCTGTCTGAATGACAACATCATAGCAACTGGTAGGATGAATTAGCCTGTCTGAATGACAACATCATAGCACGTCGTAGGATGAATTAGCCTGTCTGAATGACAACTTCATAGCAACTGGTAGGATGGATTAGCCTGTCTGAATGACAACATCATAGCAACTGGTAGGATGAATTAGCCTGTCTGAATGACAACATTATAGCAACTGGTAGGATGAATTAGCTTGTCTGAATTACAACATCATAGCAACTGGTAGGATGAATTAGCCTGTTCATAGCAAGTGGTAGGATGAATGAGCCTGTCTGAATGACAACATCACAACAACTGATAAGATAATTTAGCCTGTCTGAATGACAACAACATAGCAACTGGTAGGATGAATTAGCCTGTATGAGTCACATCATAGCAACTGGTAGGATGAATTAGCCTGTCTGAGTTACATCATAGCAACTGGTAGGATGAATTAGCCTGTTTTTCAATGATAACATCATAGCAAGTGTTAGGATGAATTAGCCTGTTATTGAATGACATCATCATAGCAAGTGGTAGGATGAATTAGCCTGTCTGAATGTCAACATCATAGCAATTGGTTGGATGAATTAGCCTTTCTCAATGACAACATAATAACAACTGGTAGGATGAATTTGCCTGTCTGAATGCCAACATCATAGCAAGTGGTTGGATGAATTTGCCTGTCTGAATGACAACATCATAGCAAGTGGTAGGATGAATTAGCCTGTCTGAATGACAACTTCATAGCAACTGGTAGGATGAATTAGCCTGTCTGAATGACAACTACATAGCAACTTGTAGGATAAATTATCCTGTCTTTGAATGACAACATCATAACAACTGATGGGATGAATTAGGCTGTCTGAATGACAACATCATATCAACTGTTAGGATAAATTATCCTGTCTGAATGACAACATCATAGCAACTGGTTGGATGAATTAGCCTGTCTGAATGAAAACATCATAGCAACTGGTAGGATGAATTAGCCTGTCTGAATGACATCATCATAGCAACTGGTTGGATGAATTAGCCTGTTTTTAATGACAACATCATAGCAAGTGTTTGGATGAATTAGCCTGTCTGAATGACAGCATCATAGCGACTGGTAGGATAAATTAGCCTGTCTGAATGACAACATCATAGCAACTGGTAGGATGAATTAGCCTGTTCATAGCAAGTGGTAGGATGAATTAGGCTGTTATTGAATGACAACATCATAGCAAGTGGTAGGATAAATTAGCCTGTCTCAATGACAACATCATAGCAACTGGTAGGATGAATGTGCCTGTCTGAATTACATCATAGCAAGTGGTAGGATGAATTAGCCTGTCTGAATTTCAACATCATAGCAACTGGTAGGATGAATTAGCCTGTCTGAATGACAACATCACATCAACTGGAAGGATGAATTAGCCTGTCTGAATGACAACTTCATAGCAAGTGGTATGATGAATTAGCCTGTCTGAATGACAACATCATTGCAACTGGTAGCATGAATGAGCCTGTCTGAATGACAACATCACAGCAACTGGTAGGATGTATTAGCCTGTCTTTGAATGACAACATAATAACGAATGATAGGATAAATTAGCCTGTCTGAATGACAACATCATAGCAACTGGTTGGATGAATTAGCCTGTCTGATTGACAACATCATAGTAAGTGGTAGGATGAATTAGCCTGTCTGAATGACAACATCATAGCAACTGGTTGGATTAATTAGCCTTTCTGAATGACAACTTCATAGCAACTGGTAGGATGAATTAGCCTGTCTGAATGACAACATCATAGCAACTGGTAGGATGAATTAGCCTGTCTGAATGAAAACATCATAGCAAGTGATAGGATGAATTAACCTGTCTGAATGACAACATCATAGCAACTGGTAGGATGAATTAGCCTGTCTGAATGACAACATCATAGCAACTGGTAGGATGAATTAGCCTGTCTGAATGACAACATTATAGCAACTGGTAGGATGAATTAGCTTGTCTGAATTACAACATCATAGCAACTGGTAGGATGAATTAGCCTGTTCATAGCAAGTGGTAGGATGAATTAGCCTGTCTGAATGACAACATCAAAGCTAGTGGTAGAATTCATTAGCCTGTCTGAATGACAACATCACAACAACTGATAAGATAAATTAGCCTGTCTGAATGACAACAACATAGCAACTGGTAGGATGAATTAGCCTGTATGAGTCACATCATAGCAACTGGTAGGATGAATTAGCCTGTCTGAGTTACATCATAGCAACTGGTAGGATGAATTAGCCTGTTTTTCAATGATAACATCATAGCAAGTGTTAGGATGAATTAGCCTGTTATTGAATGACATCATCATAGCAAGTGGTAGGATGAATTAGCCTGTCTGAATGTCAACATCATAGCAATTGGTTGGATGAATTAGCCTTTCTCAATGACAACATAATAACAACTGGTAGGATGAATTTGCCTGTCTGAATGCCAACATCATAGCAAGTGGTTGGATGAATTTGCCTGTCTGAATGACAACATCATAGCAAGTGGTAGGATGAATTAGCCTGTCTGAATGACAACTTCATAGCAACTGGTAGGATGAATTAGCCTGTCTGAATGACAACTACATAGCAACTTGTAGGATAAATTATCCTGTCTTTGAATGACAACATCATAACAACTGATGGGATGAATTAGGCTGTCTGAATGACAACATCATATCAACTGTTAGGATAAATTATCCTGTCTGAATGACAACATCATAGCAACTGGTTGGATGAATTAGCCTGTCTGAATGACAACATCATAGCAACTGGTTGGATGAATTAGCCTGTCTGAATGAAAACATCATAGCAACTGGTAGGATGAATTAGCCTGTCTGAATGACATCATCATAGCAACTGGTTGGATGAATTAGCCTGTTTTTAATGACAACATCATAGCAAGTGTTTGGATGAATTAGCCTGTCTGAATGACAGCATCATAGCGACTGGTAGGATAAATTAGCCTGTCTGAATGACAACATCATAGCAACTGGTAGGATGAATTAGCCTGTTCATAGCAAGTGGTAGGATGAATTAGGCTGTTATTGAATGACAACATCATAGCAAGTGGTAGGATAAATTAGCCTGTCTCAATGACAACATCATAGCAACTGGTAGGATGAATGTGCCTGTCTGAATTACATCATAGCAAGTGGTAGGATGAATTAGCCTGTCTGAATTTCAACATCATAGCAACTGGTAGGATGAATTAGCCTGTCTGAATGACAACATCACATCAACTGGAAGGATGAATTAGCCTGTCTGAATGACAACTTCATAGCAAGTGGTATGATGAATTAGCCTGTCTGAATGACAACATCATTGCAACTGGTAGCATGAATGAGCCTGTCTGAATGACAACATCACAGCAACTGGTAGGATGTATTAGCCTGTCTTTGAATGACAACATAATAACGAATGATAGGATAAATTAGCCTGTCTGAATGACAACATCATAGCAACTGGTTGGATGAATTAGCCTGTCTGATTGACAACATCATAGTAAGTGGTAGGATGAATTAGCCTGTCTGAATGACAACATCATAGCAACTGGTTGGATTAATTAGCCTTTCTGAATGACAACTTCATAGCAACTGGTAGGATGAATTAGCCTGTCTGAATGACAACATCATAGCAACTGGTAGGATGAATTAGCCTGTCTGAATGAAAACATCATATCAAGTGATAGGATGAATTAACCTGTCTGAATGACAACATCATAGCAACTGGTAGGATGAATTAGCCTGTCTGAATGACAACATCATAGCAACTGGTAGGATGAATTAGCCTGTCTGAATGACAACATTATAGCAACTGGTAGGATGAATTAGCTTGTCTGAATTACAACATCATAGCAACTGGTAGGATGAATTAGCCTGTTCATAGCAAGTGGTAGGATGAATTAGCCTGTCTGAATGACAACATCAAAGCTAGTGGTAGAATTCATTAGCCTGTCTGAATGACAACATCACAACAACTGATAAGATAAATTAGCCTGTCTGAATGACAACAACATAGCAACTGGTAGGATGAATTAGCCTGTATGAGTCACATCATAGCAACTGGTAGGATGAATTAGCCTGTCTGAGTTACATCATAGCAACTGGTAGGATGAATTAGCCTGTTTTTCAATGATAACATCATAGCAAGTGTTAGGATGAATTAGCCTGTTATTGAATGACATCATCATAGCAAGTGGTAGGATGAATTAGCCTGTCTGAATGTCAACATCATAGCAATTGGTTGGATGAATTAGCCTTTCTCAATGACAACATAATAACAACTGGTAGGATGAATTTGCCTGTCTGAATGCCAACATCATAGCAAGTGGTTGGATGAATTTGCCTGTCTGAATGACAACATCATAGCAAGTGGTAGGATGAATTAGCCTGTCTGAATGACAACTTCATAGCAACTGGTAGGATGAATTAGCCTGTCTGAATGACAACTACATAGCAACTTGTAGGATAAATTATCCTGTCTTTGAATGACAACATCATAACAACTGATGGGATGAATTAGGCTGTCTGAATGACAACATCATATCAACTGTTAGGATAAATTATCCTGTCTGAATGACAACATCATAGCAACTGGTTGGATGAATTAGCCTGTCTGAATGAAAACATCATAGCAACTGGTAGGATGAATTAGCCTGTCTGAATGACATCATCATAGCAACTGGTTGGATGAATTAGCCTGTTTTTAATGACAACATCATAGCAAGTGTTTGGATGAATTAGCCTGTCTGAATGACAGCATCATAGCGACTGGTAGGATAAATTAGCCTGTCTGAATGACAACATCATAGCAACTGGTAGGATGAATTAGCCTGTTCATAGCAAGTGGTAGGATGAATTAGGCTGTTATTGAATGACAACATCATAGCAAGTGGTAGGATAAATTAGCCTGTCTCAATGACAACATCATAGCAACTGGTAGGATGAATGTGCCTGTCTGAATTACATCATAGCAAGTGGTAGGATGAATTAGCCTGTCTGAATGACAACATTATAGCAACTGGTAGGATGAATTAGCTTGTCTGAATTACAACATCATAGCAACTGGTAGGATGAATTAGCCTGTTCATAGCAAGTGGTAGGATGAATTAGCCTGTCTGAATGACAACATCAAAGCTAGTGGTAGAATTCATTAGCCTGTCTGAATGACAACATCACAACAACTGATAAGATAAATTAGCCTGTCTGAATGACAACAACATAGCAACTGGTAGGATGAATTAGCCTGTATGAGTCACATCATAGCAACTGGTAGGATGAATTAGCCTGTCTGAGTTACATCATAGCAACTGGTAGGATGAATTAGCCTGTTTTTCAATGATAACATCATAGCAAGTGTTAGGATGAATTAGCCTGTTATTGAATGACATCATCATAGCAAGTGGTAGGATGAATTAGCCTGTCTGAATGTCAACATCATAGCAATTGGTTGGATGAATTAGCCTTTCTCAATGACAACATAATAACAACTGGTAGGATGAATTTGCCTGTCTGAATGCCAACATCATAGCAAGTGGTTGGATGAATTTGCCTGTCTGAATGACAACATCATAGCAAGTGGTAGGATGAATTAGCCTGTCTGAATGACAACTTCATAGCAACTGGTAGGATGAATTAGCCTGTCTGAATGACAACTACATAGCAACTTGTAGGATAAATTATCCTGTCTTTGAATGACAACATCATAACAACTGATGGGATGAATTAGGCTGTCTGAATGACAACATCATATCAACTGTTAGGATAAATTATCCTGTCTGAATGACAACATCATAGCAACTGGTTGGATGAATTAGCCTGTCTGAATGAAAACATCATAGCAACTGGTAGGATGAATTAGCCTGTCTGAATGACATCATCATAGCAACTGGTTGGATGAATTAGCCTGTTTTTAATGACAACATCATAGCAAGTGTTTGGATGAATTAGCCTGTCTGAATGACAGCATCATAGCGACTGGTAGGATAAATTAGCCTGTCTGAATGACAACATCATAGCAACTGGTAGGATGAATTAGCCTGTTCATAGCAAGTGGTAGGATGAATTAGGCTGTTATTGAATGACAACATCATAGCAAGTGGTAGGATAAATTAGCCTGTCTCAATGACAACATCATAGCAACTGGTAGGATGAATGTGCCTGTCTGAATTACATCATAGCAAGTGGTAGGATGAATTAGCCTGTCTGAATTTCAACATCATAGCAACTGGTAGGATGAATTAGCCTGTCTGAATGACAACATCACATCAACTGGAAGGATGAATTAGCCTGTCTGAATGACAACTTCATAGCAAGTGGTAGGATGAATTAGCCTGTCTGAATGACAACATCATAGCAACTGGTAGGATGAATTAGCCTGTCTGAATGACAACATCAAAGCAAGTGGTAGAATGAATTAGCCTTTCTGAATGACAACATCATAGCAACTGGTAGGATTAATTAGCCTGTCTGAATGACAACATCATAGCAAGTGGTAGGATGAATTAGCCTGTCTGAATTACATCATAGCAAGTGGTAGGATGAATTAGCCTGTCTGAATTTCAACATCATAGCAACTGGTAGGATGAATTAGCCTGTCTGAATGACAACATCACATCAACTGGAAGGATGAATTAGCCTGTCTGAATGACAACTTCATAGCAAGTGGTAGGATGAATTAGCCTGTCTGAATGACAACATCATAGCAACTGGTAGGATGAATTAGCCTGTCTGAATGACAACATCAAAGCAAGTGGTAGAATGAATTAGCCTTTCTGAATGACAACATCATAGCAAGTGGTAGGATACATTAGCATGTCTGAATGACAACATCATTGCAACTGGTAGCATGAATGAGCCTGTCTGAATGACAACATCACAGCAACTGGTAGGATGTATTAGCCTGTCTTTGAATGACAACATCATAGCAACTGGTAGGATGAATTAGCCTGTCTGAATGACAACATCAAAGCAAGTGGTAAAATGAATTAGCCTTTCTGAATGACAACATCATAGCAAGTGGTAGGATACATTAGCATGTCTGAATGACAACATCACAGCAACTGGTAGGATGATTTAGCCTGTCTGAATGACAGCATAGCAACTGGTAGGATGAATTAGCCTGTCTGAATAACAACATCATAGCAACTGGTAGGATGAATTAGCCTGTTCATAGCAAGTGGTAGGATGAATTAGGCTGTTATTGAATGTCAACATCATAGCAAGTAGCAGGATACATTATCCTGTCTCAATGACAACATCATAGCAACTGGTAGGATGAATTCGCCTGTCTGAATGACAACATCATAGCAACTGGTAGGATGAATTCGCCTGTCTGAATGACAACATCATAGCAACTGGTAGGATGAATTAGCCTGTTCATAGCAAGTGGTAGGATGAATTAGGCTGTTATTGAATGACAACATCATAGCAAGTGGTAGGATAAATTAGCCTGTCTCAATGACAACATCATAGCAACTGGTAGGATGAATGTGCCTGTCTGAATTACATCATAGCAAGTGGTAGGATGAATTAGCCTGTCTGAATTTCAACATCATAGCAACTGGTAGGATGAATTAGCCTGTCTGAATGACAACATCACATCAACTGGAAGGATGAATTAGCCTGTCTGAATGACAACTTCATAGCAAGTGGTAGGATGAATTAGCCTGTCTGAATGACAACATCATAGCAACTTGTAGGATGAATTAGCCTGTCTGAATGACAACATCAAAGCAAGTGGTAGAATGAATTAGCCTTTCTGAATGACAACATCATAGCAACTGGTAGGATTAATTAGCCTGTCTGAATGACAACATCATAGCAAGTGGTAGGATGAATTAGCCTGTCTGAATTACATCATAGCAAGTGGTAGGATGAATTAGCCTGTCTGAATTTCAACATCATAGCAACTGGTAGGATGAATTAGCCTGTCTGAATGACAACATCACATCAACTGGAAGGATGAATTAGCCTGTCTGAATGACAACTTCATAGCAAGTGGTATGATGAATTAGCCTGTCTGAATGACAACATCATTGCAACTGGTAGCATGAATGAGCCTGTCTGAATGACAACATCACAGCAACTGGTAGGATGTATTAGCCTGTCTTTGAATGACAACATAATAACGAATGATAGGATAAATTAGCCTGTCTGAATGACAACATCATAGCAACTGGTTGGATGAATTAGCCTGTCTGATTGACAACATCATAGTAAGTGGTAGGATGAATTAGCCTGTCTGAATGACAACATCATAGCAACTGGTTGGATTAATTAGCCTTTCTGAATGACAACTTCATAGCAACTGGTAGGATGAATTAGCCTGTCTGAATGACAACATCATAGCAACTGGTAGGATGAATTAGCCTGTCTGAATGAAAACATCATAGCAAGTGATAGGATGAATTAACCTGTCTGAATGACAACATCATAGCAACTGGTAGGATGAATTAGCCTGTCTGAATGACAACATCATAGCACGTCGTAGGATGAATTAGCCTGTCTGAATGACAACTTCATAGCAACTGGTAGGATGGATTAGCCTGTCTGAATGACAACATCATAGCAACTGGTAGGATGAATTAGCCTGTCTGAATGACAACATTATAGCAACTGGTAGGATGAATTAGCTTGTCTGAATTACAACATCATAGCAACTGGTAGGATGAATTAGCCTGTTCATAGCAAGTGGTAGGATGAATGAGCCTGTCTGAATGACAACATCACAACAACTGATAAGATAATTTAGCCTGTCTGAATGACAACAACATAGCAACTGGTAGGATGAATTAGCCTGTATGAGTCACATCATAGCAACTGGTAGGATGAATTAGCCTGTCTGAGTTACATCATAGCAACTGGTAGGATGAATTAGCCTGTTTTTCAATGATAACATCATAGCAAGTGTTAGGATGAATTAGCCTGTTATTGAATGACATCATCATAGCAAGTGGTAGGATGAATTAGCCTGTCTGAATGTCAACATCATAGCAATTGGTTGGATGAATTAGCCTTTCTCAATGACAACATAATAACAACTGGTAGGATGAATTTGCCTGTCTGAATGCCAACATCATAGCAAGTGGTTGGATGAATTTGCCTGTCTGAATGACAACATCATAGCAAGTGGTAGGATGAATTAGCCTGTCTGAATGACAACTTCATAGCAACTGGTAGGATGAATTAGCCTGTCTGAATGACAACTACATAGCAACTTGTAGGATAAATTATCCTGTCTTTGAATGACAACATCATAACAACTGATGGGATGAATTAGGCTGTCTGAATGACAACATCATATCAACTGTTAGGATAAATTATCCTGTCTGAATGACAACATCATAGCAACTGGTTGGATGAATTAGCCTGTCTGAATGAAAACATCATAGCAACTGGTAGGATGAATTAGCCTGTCTGAATGACATCATCATAGCAACTGGTTGGATGAATTAGCCTGTTTTTAATGACAACATCATAGCAAGTGTTTGGATGAATTAGCCTGTCTGAATGACAGCATCATAGCGACTGGTAGGATAAATTAGCCTGTCTGAATGACAACATCATAGCAACTGGTAGGATGAATTAGCCTGTTCATAGCAAGTGGTAGGATGAATTAGGCTGTTATTGAATGACAACATCATAGCAAGTGGTAGGATAAATTAGCCTGTCTCAATGACAACATCATAGCAACTGGTAGGATGAATGTGCCTGTCTGAATTACATCATAGCAAGTGGTAGGATGAATTAGCCTGTCTGAATTTCAACATCATAGCAACTGGTAGGATGAATTAGCCTGTCTGAATGACAACATCACATCAACTGGAAGGATGAATTAGCCTGTCTGAATGACAACTTCATAGCAAGTGGTATGATGAATTAGCCTGTCTGAATGACAACATCATTGCAACTGGTAGCATGAATGAGCCTGTCTGAATGACAACATCACAGCAACTGGTAGGATGTATTAGCCTGTCTTTGAATGACAACATAATAACGAATGATAGGATAAATTAGCCTGTCTGAATGACAACATCATAGCAACTGGTTGGATGAATTAGCCTGTCTGATTGACAACATCATAGTAAGTGGTAGGATGAATTAGCCTGTCTGAATGACAACATCATAGCAACTGGTTGGATTAATTAGCCTTTCTGAATGACAACTTCATAGCAACTGGTAGGATGAATTAGCCTGTCTGAATGACAACATCATAGCAACTGGTAGGATGAATTAGCCTGTCTGAATGAAAACATCATAGCAAGTGATAGGATGAATTAACCTGTCTGAATGACAACATCATAGCAACTGGTAGGATGAATTAGCCTGTCTGAATGACAACATCATAGCACGTCGTAGGATGAATTAGCCTGTCTGAATGACAACTTCATAGCAACTGGTAGGATGGATTAGCCTGTCTGAATGACAACATCATAGCAACTGGTAGGATGAATTAGCCTGTCTGAATGACAACATTATAGCAACTGGTAGGATGAATTAGCTTGTCTGAATTACAACATCATAGCAACTGGTAGGATGAATTAGCCTGTTCATAGCAAGTGGTAGGATGAATTAGCCTGTCTGAATGACAACATCAAAGCTAGTGGTAGAATTCATTAGCCTGTCTGAATGACAACATCACAACAACTGATAAGATAAATTAGCCTGTCTGAATGACAACAACATAGCAACTGGTAGGATGAATTAGCCTGTATGAGTCACATCATAGCAACTGGTAGGATGAATTAGCCTGTCTGAGTTACATCATAGCAACTGGTAGGATGAATTAGCCTGTTTTTCAATGATAACATCATAGCAAGTGTTAGGATGAATTAGCCTGTTATTGAATGACATCATCATAGCAAGTGGTAGGATGAATTAGCCTGTCTGAATGTCAACATCATAGCAATTGGTTGGATGAATTAGCCTTTCTCAATGACAACATAATAACAACTGGTAGGATGAATTTGCCTGTCTGAATGCCAACATCATAGCAAGTGGTTGGATGAATTTGCCTGTCTGAATGACAACATCATAGCAAGTGGTAGGATGAATTAGCCTGTCTGAATGACAACTTCATAGCAACTGGTAGGATGAATTAGCCTGTCTGAATGACAACTACATAGCAACTTGTAGGATAAATTATCCTGTCTTTGAATGACAACATCATAACAACTGATGGGATGAATTAGGCTGTCTGAATGACAACATCATATCAACTGTTAGGATAAATTATCCTGTCTGAATGACAACATCATAGCAACTGGTTGGATGAATTAGCCTGTCTGAATGAAAACATCATAGCAACTGGTAGGATGAATTAGCCTGTCTGAATGACATCATCATAGCAACTGGTTGGATGAATTAGCCTGTTTTTAATGACAACATCATAGCAAGTGTTTGGATGAATTAGCCTGTCTGAATGACAGCATCATAGCGACTGGTAGGATAAATTAGCCTGTCTGAATGACAACATCATAGCAACTGGTAGGATGAATTAGCCTGTTCATAGCAAGTGGTAGGATGAATTAGGCTGTTATTGAATGACAACATCATAGCAAGTGGTAGGATAAATTAGCCTGTCTCAATGACAACATCATAGCAACTGGTAGGATGAATGTGCCTGTCTGAATTACATCATAGCAAGTGGTAGGATGAATTAGCCTGTCTGAATTTCAACATCATAGCAACTGGTAGGATGAATTAGCCTGTCTGAATGACAACATCACATCAACTGGAAGGATGAATTAGCCTGTCTGAATGACAACTTCATAGCAAGTGGTAGGATGAATTAGCCTGTCTGAATGACAACATCATAGCAACTGGTAGGATGAATTAGCCTGTCTGAATGACAACATCAAAGCAAGTGGTAGAATGAATTAGCCTTTCTGAATGACAACATCATAGCAACTGGTAGGATTAATTAGCCTGTCTGAATGACAACATCATAGCAAGTGGTAGGATGAATTAGCCTGTCTGAATTACATCATAGCAAGTGGTAGGATGAATTAGCCTGTCTGAATTTCAACATCATAGCAACTGGTAGGATGAATTAGCCTGTCTGAATGACAACATCACATCAACTGGAAGGATGAATTAGCCTGTCTGAATGACAACTTCATAGCAAGTGGTAGGATGAATTAGCCTGTCTGAATGACAACATCATAGCAACTGGTAGGATGAATTAGCCTGTCTGAATGACAACATCAAAGCAAGTGGTAGAATGAATTAGCCTTTCTGAATGACAACATCATAGCAAGTGGTAGGATACATTAGCATGTCTGAATGACAACATCATTGCAACTGGTAGCATGAATGAGCCTGTCTGAATGACAACATCACAGCAACTGGTAGGATGTATTAGCCTGTCTTTGAATGACAACATCATAGCAACTGGTAGGATGAATTAGCCTGTCTGAATGACAACATCAAAGCAAGTGGTAAAATGAATTAGCCTTTCTGAATGACAACATCATAGCAAGTGGTAGGATACATTAGCATGTCTGAATGACAACATCACAGCAACTGGTAGGATGATTTAGCCTGTCTGAATGACAGCATAGCAACTGGTAGGATGAATTAGCCTGTCTGAATAACAACATCATAGCAACTGGTAGGATGAATTAGCCTGTTCATAGCAAGTGGTAGGATGAATTAGGCTGTTATTGAATGTCAACATCATAGCAAGTAGCAGGATACATTATCCTGTCTCAATGACAACATCATAGCAACTGGTAGGATGAATTCGCCTGTCTGAATGACAACATCATAGCAACTGGTAGGATGAATTCGCCTGTCTGAATGACAACATCATAGCAACTGGTAGGATGAATTAGCCTGTTCATAGCAAGTGGTAGGATGAATTAGGCTGTTATTGAATGACAACATCATAGCAAGTGGTAGGATAAATTAGCCTGTCTCAATGACAACATCATAGCAACTGGTAGGATGAATGTGCCTGTCTGAATTACATCATAGCAAGTGGTAGGATGAATTAGCCTGTCTGAATTTCAACATCATAGCAACTGGTAGGATGAATTAGCCTGTCTGAATGACAACATCACATCAACTGGAAGGATGAATTAGCCTGTCTGAATGACAACATCAAAGCAAGTGGTAGAATGAATTAGCCTTTCTGAATGACAACATCATAGCAACTGGTAGGATTAATTAGCCTGTCTGAATGACAACATCATAGCAAGTGGTAGGATGAATTAGCCTGTCTGAATTACATCATAGCAAGTGGTAGGATGAATTAGCCTGTCTGAATTTCAACATCATAGCAACTGGTAGGATGAATTAGCCTGTCTGAATGACAACATCACATCAACTGGAAGGATGAATTAGCCTGTCTGAATGACAACTTCATAGCAAGTGGTATGATGAATTAGCCTGTCTGAATGACAACATCGTTGCAACTGGTAGCATGAATGAGCCTGTCTGAATGACAACATCACAGCAACTGGTAGGATGTATTAGCCTGTCTTTGAATGACAACATAATAACGAATGATAGGATAAATTAGCCTGTCTGAATGACAACATCATAGCAACTGGTTGGATGAATTAGCCTGTCTGATTGACAACATCATAGTAAGTGGTAGGATGAATTAGCCTGTCTGAATGACAACATCATAGCAACTGGTTGGATTAATTAGCCTTTCTGAATGACAACTTCATAGCAACTGGTAGGATGAATTAGCCTGTCTGAATGACAACATCATAGCAACTGGTAGGATGAATTAGCCTGTCTGAATGACAACTTCATAGCAACTGGTAGGATGGATTAGCCTGTCTGAATGACAACATCATAGCAACTGGTAGGATGGATTAGCCTGTCTGAATGACAACATCATAGCAACTGGTAGGATGAATTAGCCTGTCTGAATGACAACATTATAGCAACTGGTAGGATGAATTAGCCTGTCTGAATGACAACATCATAGCACGTCGTAGGATGAATTAGCCTGTCTGAATGACAACATTATAGCAACTGGTAGGATGAATTAGCTTGTCTGAATTACAACATCATAGCAACTGGTAGGATGAATTAGCCTGTTCATAGCAAGTGGTAGGATGAATGAGCCTGTCTGAATGACAACATCACAACAACTGATAAGATAATTTAGCCTGTCTGAATGACAACAACATAGCAACTGGTAGGATGAATTAGCCTGTATGAGTCACATCATAGCAACTGGTAGGATGAATTAGCCTGTCTGAGTTACATCATAGCAACTGGTAGGATGAATTAGCCTGTTTTTCAATGATAACATCATAGCAAGTGTTAGGATGAATTAGCCTGTTATTGAATGACATCATCATAGCAAGTGGTAGGATGAATTAGCCTGTCTGAATGTCAACATCATAGCAATTGGTTGGATGAATTAGCCTTTCTCAATGACAACATAATAACAACTGGTAGGATGAATTTGCCTGTCTGAATGCCAACATCATAGCAAGTGGTTGGATGAATTTGCCTGTCTGAATGACAACATCATAGCAAGTGGTAGGATGAATTAGCCTGTCTGAATGACAACTTCATAGCAACTGGTAGGATGAATTAGCCTGTCTGAATGACAACTACATAGCAACTTGTAGGATAAATTATCCTGTCTTTGAATGACAACATCATAACAACTGATGGGATGAATTAGGCTGTCTGAATGACAACATCATATCAACTGTTAGGATAAATTATCCTGTCTGAATGACAACATCATAGCAACTGGTTGGATGAATTAGCCTGTCTGAATGAAAACATCATAGCAACTGGTAGGATGAATTAGCCTGTCTGAATGACATCATCATAGCAACTGGTTGGATGAATTAGCCTGTTTTTAATGACAACATCATAGCAAGTGTTTGGATGAATTAGCCTGTCTGAATGACAGCATCATAGCGACTGGTAGGATAAATTAGCCTGTCTGAATGACAACATCATAGCAACTGGTAGGATGAATTAGCCTGTTCATAGCAAGTGGTAGGATGAATTAGGCTGTTATTGAATGACAACATCATAGCAAGTGGTAGGATAAATTAGCCTGTCTCAATGACAACATCATAGCAACTGGTAGGATGAATGTGCCTGTCTGAATTACATCATAGCAAGTGGTAGGATGAATTAGCCTGTCTGAATTTCAACATCATAGCAACTGGTAGGATGAATTAGCCTGTCTGAATGACAACATCACATCAACTGGAAGGATGAATTAGCCTGTCTGAATGACAACTTCATAGCAAGTGGTATGATGAATTAGCCTGTCTGAATGACAACATCATTGCAACTGGTAGCATGAATGAGCCTGTCTGAATGACAACATCACAGCAACTGGTAGGATGTATTAGCCTGTCTTTGAATGACAACATAATAACGAATGATAGGATAAATTAGCCTGTCTGAATGACAACATCATAGCAACTGGTTGGATGAATTAGCCTGTCTGATTGACAACATCATAGTAAGTGGTAGGATGAATTAGCCTGTCTGAATGACAACATCATAGCAACTGGTTGGATTAATTAGCCTTTCTGAATGACAACTTCATAGCAACTGGTAGGATGAATTAGCCTGTCTGAATGACAACATCATAGCAACTGGTAGGATGAATTAGCCTGTCTGAATGAAAACATCATAGCAAGTGATAGGATGAATTAACCTGTCTGAATGACAACATCATAGCAACTGGTAGGATGAATTAGCCTGTCTGAATGACAACATCATAGCACGTCGTAGGATGAATTAGCCTGTCTGAATGACAACTTCATAGCAACTGGTAGGATGGATTAGCCTGTCTGAATGACAACATCATAGCAACTGGTAGGATGAATTAGCCTGTCTGAATGACAACATTATAGCAACTGGTAGGATGAATTAGCTTGTCTGAATTACAACATCATAGCAACTGGTAGGATGAATTAGCCTGTTCATAGCAAGTGGTAGGATGAATTAGCCTGTCTGAATGACAACATCAAAGCTAGTGGTAGAATTCATTAGCCTGTCTGAATGACAACATCACAACAACTGATAAGATAAATTAGCCTGTCTGAATGACAACAACATAGCAACTGGTAGGATGAATTAGCCTGTATGAGTCACATCATAGCAACTGGTAGGATGAATTAGCCTGTCTGAGTTACATCATAGCAACTGGTAGGATGAATTAGCCTGTTTTTCAATGATAACATCATAGCAAGTGTTAGGATGAATTAGCCTGTTATTGAATGACATCATCATAGCAAGTGGTAGGATGAATTAGCCTGTCTGAATGTCAACATCATAGCAATTGGTTGGATGAATTAGCCTTTCTCAATGACAACATAATAACAACTGGTAGGATGAATTTGCCTGTCTGAATGCCAACATCATAGCAAGTGGTTGGATGAATTTGCCTGTCTGAATGACAACATCATAGCAAGTGGTAGGATGAATTAGCCTGTCTGAATGACAACTTCATAGCAACTGGTAGGATGAATTAGCCTGTCTGAATGACAACTACATAGCAACTTGTAGGATAAATTATCCTGTCTTTGAATGACAACATCATAACAACTGATGGGATGAATTAGGCTGTCTGAATGACAACATCATATCAACTGTTAGGATAAATTATCCTGTCTGAATGACAACATCATAGCAACTGGTTGGATGAATTAGCCTGTCTGAATGAAAACATCATAGCAACTGGTAGGATGAATTAGCCTGTCTGAATGACATCATCATAGCAACTGGTTGGATGAATTAGCCTGTTTTTAATGACAACATCATAGCAAGTGTTTGGATGAATTAGCCTGTCTGAATGACAGCATCATAGCGACTGGTAGGATAAATTAGCCTGTCTGAATGACAACATCATAGCAACTGGTAGGATGAATTAGCCTGTTCATAGCAAGTGGTAGGATGAATTAGGCTGTTATTGAATGACAACATCATAGCAAGTGGTAGGATAAATTAGCCTGTCTCAATGACAACATCATAGCAACTGGTAGGATGAATGTGCCTGTCTGAATTACATCATAGCAAGTGGTAGGATGAATTAGCCTGTCTGAATTTCAACATCATAGCAACTGGTAGGATGAATTAGCCTGTCTGAATGACAACATCACATCAACTGGAAGGATGAATTAGCCTGTCTGAATGACAACTTCATAGCAAGTGGTAGGATGAATTAGCCTGTCTGAATGACAACATCATAGCAACTGGTAGGATGAATTAGCCTGTCTGAATGACAACATCAAAGCAAGTGGTAGAATGAATTAGCCTTTCTGAATGACAACATCATAGCAACTGGTAGGATTAATTAGCCTGTCTGAATGACAACATCATAGCAAGTGGTAGGATGAATTAGCCTGTCTGAATTACATCATAGCAAGTGGTAGGATGAATTAGCCTGTCTGAATTTCAACATCATAGCAACTGGTAGGATGAATTAGCCTGTCTGAATGACAACATCACATCAACTGGAAGGATGAATTAGCCTGTCTGAATGACAACTTCATAGCAAGTGGTAGGATGAATTAGCCTGTCTGAATGACAACATCATAGCAACTGGTAGGATGAATTAGCCTGTCTGAATGACAACATCAAAGCAAGTGGTAGAATGAATTAGCCTTTCTGAATGACAACATCATAGCAAGTGGTAGGATACATTAGCATGTCTGAATGACAACATCATTGCAACTGGTAGCATGAATGAGCCTGTCTGAATGACAACATCACAGCAACTGGTAGGATGTATTAGCCTGTCTTTGAATGACAACATCATAGCAACTGGTAGGATGAATTAGCCTGTCTGAATGACAACATCAAAGCAAGTGGTAAAATGAATTAGCCTTTCTGAATGACAACATCATAGCAAGTGGTAGGATACATTAGCATGTCTGAATGACAACATCACAGCAACTGGTAGGATGATTTAGCCTGTCTGAATGACAGCATAGCAACTGGTAGGATGAATTAGCCTGTCTGAATAACAACATCATAGCAACTGGTAGGATGAATTAGCCTGTTCATAGCAAGTGGTAGGATGAATTAGGCTGTTATTGAATGTCAACATCATAGCAAGTAGCAGGATACATTATCCTGTCTCAATGACAACATCATAGCAACTGGTAGGATGAATTCGCCTGTCTGAATGACAACATCATAGCAACTGGTAGGATGAATTCGCCTGTCTGAATGACAACATCATAGCAACTGGTAGGATGAATTAGCCTGTTCATAGCAAGTGGTAGGATGAATTAGGCTGTTATTGAATGACAACATCATAGCAAGTGGTAGGATAAATTAGCCTGTCTCAATGACAACATCATAGCAACTGGTAGGATGAATGTGCCTGTCTGAATTACATCATAGCAAGTGGTAGGATGAATTAGCCTGTCTGAATTTCAACATCATAGCAACTGGTAGGATGAATTAGCCTGTCTGAATGACAACATCACATCAACTGGAAGGATGAATTAGCCTGTCTGAATGACAACATCAAAGCAAGTGGTAGAATGAATTAGCCTTTCTGAATGACAACATCATAGCAACTGGTAGGATTAATTAGCCTGTCTGAATGACAACATCATAGCAAGTGGTAGGATGAATTAGCCTGTCTGAATTACATCATAGCAAGTGGTAGGATGAATTAGCCTGTCTGAATTTCAACATCATAGCAACTGGTAGGATGAATTAGCCTGTCTGAATGACAACATCACATCAACTGGAAGGATGAATTAGCCTGTCTGAATGACAACTTCATAGCAAGTGGTATGATGAATTAGCCTGTCTGAATGACAACATCATTGCAACTGGTAGCATGAATGAGCCTGTCTGAATGACAACATCACAGCAACTGGTAGGATGTATTAGCCTGTCTTTGAATGACAACATAATAACGAATGATAGGATAAATTAGCCTGTCTGAATGACAACATCATAGCAACTGGTTGGATGAATTAGCCTGTCTGATTGACAACATCATAGTAAGTGGTAGGATGAATTAGCCTGTCTGAATGACAACATCATAGCAACTGGTAGGATGAATTAGCCTGTCTGAATGACAACATTATAGCAACTGGTAGGATGAATTAGCTTGTCTGAATTACAACATCATAGCAACTGGTAGGATGAATTAGCCTGTTCATAGCAAGTGGTAGGATGAATGAGCCTGTCTGAATGACAACATCACAACAACTGATAAGATAATTTAGCCTGTCTGAATGACAACAACATAGCAACTGGTAGGATGAATTAGCCTGTATGAGTCACATCATAGCAACTGGTAGGATGAATTAGCCTGTCTGAGTTACATCATAGCAACTGGTAGGATGAATTAGCCTGTTTTTCAATGATAACATCATAGCAAGTGTTAGGATGAATTAGCCTGTTATTGAATGACATCATCATAGCAAGTGGTAGGATGAATTAGCCTGTCTGAATGTCAACATCATAGCAATTGGTTGGATGAATTAGCCTTTCTCAATGACAACATAATAACAACTGGTAGGATGAATTTGCCTGTCTGAATGCCAACATCATAGCAAGTGGTTGGATGAATTTGCCTGTCTGAATGACAACATCATAGCAAGTGGTAGGATGAATTAGCCTGTCTGAATGACAACTTCATAGCAACTGGTAGGATGAATTAGCCTGTCTGAATGACAACTACATAGCAACTTGTAGGATAAATTATCCTGTCTTTGAATGACAACATCATAACAACTGATGGGATGAATTAGGCTGTCTGAATGACAACATCATATCAACTGTTAGGATAAATTATCCTGTCTGAATGACAACATCATAGCAACTGGTTGGATGAATTAGCCTGTCTGAATGAAAACATCATAGCAACTGGTAGGATGAATTAGCCTGTCTGAATGACATCATCATAGCAACTGGTTGGATGAATTAGCCTGTTTTTAATGACAACATCATAGCAAGTGTTTGGATGAATTAGCCTGTCTGAATGACAGCATCATAGCGACTGGTAGGATAAATTAGCCTGTCTGAATGACAACATCATAGCAACTGGTAGGATGAATTAGCCTGTTCATAGCAAGTGGTAGGATGAATTAGGCTGTTATTGAATGACAACATCATAGCAAGTGGTAGGATAAATTAGCCTGTCTCAATGACAACATCATAGCAACTGGTAGGATGAATGTGCCTGTCTGAATTACATCATAGCAAGTGGTAGGATGAATTAGCCTGTCTGAATTTCAACATCATAGCAACTGGTAGGATGAATTAGCCTGTCTGAATGACAACATCATAGCAAGTGGTAGGATACATTAGCATGTCTGAATGACAACATCACAGCAACTGGTAGGATGATTTAGCCTGTCTGAATGACAGCATAGCAACTGGTAGGATGAATTAGCCTGTCTGAATAACAACATCATAGCAACTGGTAGGATGAATTAGCCTGTTCATAGCAAGTGGTAGGATGAATTAGGCTGTTATTGAATGTCAACATCATAGCAAGTAGCAGGATACATTATCCTGTCTCAATGACAACATCATAGCAACTGGTAGGATGAATTCGCCTGTCTGAATGACAACATCATAGCAACTGGTAGGATGAATTCGCCTGTCTGAATGACAACATCATAGCAACTGGTAGGATGAATTAGCCTGTTCATAGCAAGTGGTAGGATGAATTAGGCTGTTATTGAATGACAACATCATAGCAAGTGGTAGGATAAATTAGCCTGTCTCAATGACAACATCATAGCAACTGGTAGGATGAATGTGCCTGTCTGAATTACATCATAGCAAGTGGTAGGATGAATTAGCCTGTCTGAATTTCAACATCATAGCAACTGGTAGGATGAATTAGCCTGTCTGAATGACAACATCACATCAACTGGAAGGATGAATTAGCCTGTCTGAATGACAACTTCATAGCAAGTGGTAGGATGAATTAGCCTGTCTGAATGACAACATCATAGCAACTTGTAGGATGAATTAGCCTGTCTGAATGACAACATCAAAGCAAGTGGTAGAATGAATTAGCCTTTCTGAATGACAACATCATAGCAACTGGTAGGATTAATTAGCCTGTCTGAATGACAACATCATAGCAAGTGGTAGGATGAATTAGCCTGTCTGAATTACATCATAGCAAGTGGTAGGATGAATTAGCCTGTCTGAATTTCAACATCATAGCAACTGGTAGGATGAATTAGCCTGTCTGAATGACAACATCACATCAACTGGAAGGATGAATTAGCCTGTCTGAATGACAACTTCATAGCAAGTGTTATGATGAATTAGCCTGTCTGAATGACAACATCATTGCAACTGGTAGCATGAATGAGCCTGTCTGAATGACAACATCACAGCAACTGGTAGGATGTATTAGCCTGTCTTTGAATGACAACATAATAACGAATGATAGGATAAATTAGCCTGTCTGAATGACAACATCATAGCAACTGGTTGGATGAATTAGCCTGTCTGATTGACAACATCATAGTAAGTGGTAGGATGAATTAGCCTGTCTGAATGACAACATCATAGCAACTGGTTGGATTAATTAGCCTTTCTGAATGACAACTTCATAGCAACTGGTAGGATGAATTAGCCTGTCTGAATGACAACATCATAGCAACTGGTAGGATGAATTAGCCTGTCTGAATGAAAACATCATAGCAAGTGATAGGATGAATTAACCTGTCTGAATGACAACATCATAGCAACTGGTAGGATGAATTAGCCTGTCTGAATGACAACATCATAGCACGTCGTAGGATGAATTAGCCTGTCTGAATGACAACTTCATAGCAACTGGTAGGATGGATTAGCCTGTCTGAATGACAACATCATAGCAACTGGTAGGATGAATTAGCCTGTCTGAATGACAACATTATAGCAACTGGTAGGATGAATTAGCTTGTCTGAATTACAACATCATAGCAACTGGTAGGATGAATTAGCCTGTTCATAGCAAGTGGTAGGATGAATGAGCCTGTCTGAATGACAACATCACAACAACTGATAAGATAATTTAGCCTGTCTGAATGACAACAACATAGCAACTGGTAGGATGAATTAGCCTGTATGAGTCACATCATAGCAACTGGTAGGATGAATTAGCCTGTCTGAGTTACATCATAGCAACTGGTAGGATGAATTAGCCTGTTTTTCAATGATAACATCATAGCAAGTGTTAGGATGAATTAGCCTGTTATTGAATGACATCATCATAGCAAGTGGTAGGATGAATTAGCCTGTCTGAATGTCAACATCATAGCAATTGGTTGGATGAATTAGCCTTTCTCAATGACAACATAATAACAACTGGTAGGATGAATTTGCCTGTCTGAATGCCAACATCATAGCAAGTGGTTGGATGAATTTGCCTGTCTGAATGACAACATCATAGCAAGTGGTAGGATGAATTAGCCTGTCTGAATGACAACTTCATAGCAACTGGTAGGATGAATTAGCCTGTCTGAATGACAACTACATAGCAACTTGTAGGATAAATTATCCTGTCTTTGAATGACAACATCATAACAACTGATGGGATGAATTAGGCTGTCTGAATGACAACATCATATCAACTGTTAGGATAAATTATCCTGTCTGAATGACAACATCATAGCAACTGGTTGGATGAATTAGCCTGTCTGAATGAAAACATCATAGCAACTGGTAGGATGAATTAGCCTGTCTGAATGACATCATCATAGCAACTGGTTGGATGAATTAGCCTGTTTTTAATGACAACATCATAGCAAGTGTTTGGATGAATTAGCCTGTCTGAATGACAGCATCATAGCGACTGGTAGGATAAATTAGCCTGTCTGAATGACAACATCATAGCAACTGGTAGGATGAATTAGCCTGTTCATAGCAAGTGGTAGGATGAATTAGGCTGTTATTGAATGACAACATCATAGCAAGTGGTAGGATAAATTAGCCTGTCTCAATGACAACATCATAGCAACTGGTAGGATGAATGTGCCTGTCTGAATTACATCATAGCAAGTGGTAGGATGAATTAGCCTGTCTGAATTTCAACATCATAGCAACTGGTAGGATGAATTAGCCTGTCTGAATGACAACATCACATCAACTGGAAGGATGAATTAGCCTGTCTGAATGACAACTTCATAGCAAGTGGTAGGATGAATTAGCCTGTCTGAATGACAACATCATAGCAACTGGTAGGATGAATTAGCCTGTCTGAATGACAACATCAAAGCAAGTGGTAGAATGAATTAGCCTTTCTGAATGACAACATCATAGCAACTGGTAGGATTAATTAGCCTGTCTGAATGACAACATCATAGCAAGTGGTAGGATGAATTAGCCTGTCTGAATTACATCATAGCAAGTGGTAGGATGAATTAGCCTGTCTGAATTTCAACATCATAGCAACTGGTAGGATGAATTAGCCTGTCTGAATGACAACATCACATCAACTGGAAGGATGAATTAGCCTGTCTGAATGACAACTTCATAGCAAGTGGTAGGATGAATTAGCCTGTCTGAATGACAACATCATAGCAACTGGTAGGATGAATTAGCCTGTCTGAATGACAAAATCAAAGCAAGTGGTAGAATGAATTAGCCTTTCTGAATGACAACATCATAGCAAGTGGTAGGATACATTAGCATGTCTGAATGACAACATCATTGCAACTGGTAGCATGAATGAGCCTGTCTGAATGACAACATCACAGCAACTGGTAGGATGTATTAGCCTGTCTTTGAATGACAACATCATAGCAACTGGTAGGATGAATTAGCCTGTCTGAATGACAACATCAAAGCAAGTGGTAAAATGAATTAGCCTTTCTGAATGACAACATCATAGCAAGTGGTAGGATACATTAGCATGTCTGAATGACAACATCACAGCAACTGGTAGGATGATTTAGCCTGTCTGAATGACAGCATAGCAACTGGTAGGATGAATTAGCCTGTCTGAATAACAACATCATAGCAACTGGTAGGATGAATTAGCCTGTTCATAGCAAGTGGTAGGATGAATTAGGCTGTTATTGAATGTCAACATCATAGCAAGTAGCAGGATACATTATCCTGTCTCAATGACAACATCATAGCAACTGGTAGGATGAATTCGCCTGTCTGAATGACAACATCATAGCAACTGGTAGGATGAATTCGCCTGTCTGAATGACAACATCATAGCAACTGGTAGGATGAATTAGCCTGTTCATAGCAAGTGGTAGGATGAATTAGGCTGTTATTGAATGACAACATCATAGCAAGTGGTAGGATAAATTAGCCTGTCTCAATGACAACATCATAGCAACTGGTAGGATGAATGTGCCTGTCTGAATTACATCATAGCAAGTGGTAGGATGAATTAGCCTGTCTGAATTTCAACATCATAGCAACTGGTAGGATGAATTAGCCTGTCTGAATGACAACATCACATCAACTGGAAGGATGAATTAGCCTGTCTGAATGACAACATCAAAGCAAGTGGTAGAATGAATTAGCCTTTCTGAATGACAACATCATAGCAACTGGTAGGATTAATTAGCCTGTCTGAATGACAACATCATAGCAAGTGGTAGGATGAATTAGCCTGTCTGAATTACATCATAGCAAGTGGTAGGATGAATTAGCCTGTCTGAATTTCAACATCATAGCAACTGGTAGGATGAATTAGCCTGTCTGAATGACAACATCACATCAACTGGAAGGATGAATTAGCCTGTCTGAATGACAACTTCATAGCAAGTGGTATGATGAATTAGCCTGTCTGAATGACAACATCATTGCAACTGGTAGCATGAATGAGCCTGTCTGAATGACAACATCACAGCAACTGGTAGGATGTATTAGCCTGTCTTTGAATGACAACATAATAACGAATGATAGGATAAATTAGCCTGTCTGAATGACAACATCATAGCAACTGGTTGGATGAATTAGCCTGTCTGATTGACAACATCATAGTAAGTGGTAGGATGAATTAGCCTGTCTGAATGACAACATCATAGCAACTGGTTGGATTAATTAGCCTTTCTGAATGACAACTTCATAGCAACTGGTAGGATGAATTAGCCTGTCTGAATGACAACATCATAGCAACTGGTAGGATGAATTAGCCTGTCTGAATGAAAACATCATAGCAAGTGATAGGATGAATTAACCTGTCTGAATGACAACATCATAGCAACTGGTAGGATGAATTAGCCTGTCTGAATGACAACATCATAGCACGTCGTAGGATGAATTAGCCTGTCTGAATGACAACTTCATAGCAACTGGTAGGATGGATTAGCCTGTCTGAATGACAACATCATAGCAACTGGTAGGATGAATTAGCCTGTCTGAATGACAACATTATAGCAACTGGTAGGATGAATTAGCTTGTCTGAATTACAACATCATAGCAACTGGTAGGATGAATTAGCCTGTTCATAGCAAGTTGTAGGATGAATGAGCCTGTCTGAATGACAACATCACAACAACTGATAAGATAATTTAGCCTGTCTGAATGACAACAACATAGCAACTGGTAGGATGAATTAGCCTGTATGAGTCACATCATAGCAACTGGTAGGATGAATTAGCCTGTCTGAGTTACATCATAGCAACTGGTAGGATGAATTAGCCTGTTTTTCAATGATAACATCATAGCAAGTGTTAGGATGAATTAGCCTGTTATTGAATGACATCATCATAGCAACTGGTAGGATGAATTAGCCTGTCTGAATGACATCATCATAGCAACTGGTTGGATGAATTAGCCTGTTTTTAATGACAACATCATAGCAAGTGTTTGGATGAATTAGCCTGTCTGAATGACAGCATCATAGCGACTGGTAGGATAAATTAGCCTGTCTGAATGACAACATCATAGCAACTGGTAGGATGAATTAGCCTGTTCATAGCAAGTGGTAGGATGAATTAGGCTGTTATTGAATGACAACATCATAGCAAGTGGTAGGATAAATTAGCCTGTCTCAATGACAACATCATAGCAACTGGTAGGATGAATGTGCCTGTCTGAATTACATCATAGCAAGTGGTAGGATGAATTAGCCTGTCTGAATTTCAACATCATAGCAACTGGTAGGATGAATTAGCCTGTCTGAATGACAACATCACATCAACTGGAAGGATGAATTAGCCTGTCTGAATGACAACTTCATAGCAAGTGGTATGATGAATTAGCCTGTCTGAATGACAACATCATTGCAACTGGTAGCATGAATGAGCCTGTCTGAATGACAACATCACAGCAACTGGTAGGATGTATTAGCCTGTCTTTGAATGACAACATAATAACGAATGATAGGATAAATTAGCCTGTCTGAATGACAACATCATAGCAACTGGTTGGATGAATTAGCCTGTCTGATTGACAACATCATAGTAAGTGGTAGGATGAATTAGCCTGTCTGAATGACAACATCATAGCAACTGGTTGGATTAATTAGCCTTTCTGAATGACAACTTCATAGCAACTGGTAGGATGAATTAGCCTGTCTGAATGACAACATCATAGCAACTGGTAGGATGAATTAGCCTGTCTGAATGAAAACATCATAGCAAGTGATAGGATGAATTAACCTGTCTGAATGACAACATCATAGCAACTGGTAGGATGAATTAGCCTGTCTGAATGACAACATCATAGCACGTCGTAGGATGAATTAGCCTGTCTGAATGACAACT
The DNA here is from genome assembly GCF_964263955.1 of Coregonus lavaretus. Taxonomy (NCBI): domain Eukaryota; kingdom Metazoa; phylum Chordata; class Actinopteri; order Salmoniformes; family Salmonidae; genus Coregonus; species Coregonus lavaretus. Next base: position 42,983,781 of record NC_140013.1, read on the forward strand.
TCATAGCAACTGGTAGGATGGATTAGCCTGTCTGAATGACAACATCATAGCAACTGGTAGGATGAATTAGCCTGTCTGAATGACAACATTATAGCAACTGGTAGGATGAATTAGCTTGTCTGAATTACAACATCATAGCAACTGGTAGGATGAATTAGCCTGTTCATAGCAAGTGGTAGGATGAATTAGCCTGTCTGAATGACAACATCAAAGCTAGTGGTAGAATTCATTAGCCTGTCTGAATGACAACATCACAACAACTGATAAGATAAATTAGCCTGTCTGAATGACAACAACATAGCAACTGGTAGGATGAATTAGCCTGTATGAGTCACATCATAGCAACTGGTAGGATGAATTAGCCTGTCTGAGTTACATCATAGCAACTGGTAGGATGAATTAGCCTGTTTTTCAATGATAACATCATAGCAAGTGTTAGGATGAATTAGCCTGTTATTGAATGACATCATCATAGCAAGTGGTAGGATGAATTAGCCTGTCTGAATGTCAACATCATAGCAATTGGTTGGATGAATTAGCCTTTCTCAATGACAACATAATAACAACTGGTAGGATGAATTTGCCTGTCTGAATGCCAACATCATAGCAAGTGGTTGGATGAATTTGCCTGTCTGAATGACAACATCATAGCAAGTGGTAGGATGAATTAGCCTGTCTGAATGACAACTTCATAGCAACTGGTAGGATGAATTAGCCTGTCTGAATGACAACTACATAGCAACTTGTAGGATAAATTATCCTGTCTTTGAATGACAACATCATAACAACTGATGGGATGAATTAGGCTGTCTGAATGACAACATCATATCAACTGTTAGGATAAATTATCCTGTCTGAATGACAACATCATAGCAACTGGTTGGATGAATTAGCCTGTCTGAATGAAAACATCATAGCAACTGGTAGGATGAATTAGCCTGTCTGAATGACATCATCATAGCAACTGGTTGGATGAATTAGCCTGTTTTTAATGACAACATCATAGCAAGTGTTTGGATGAATTAGCCTGTCTGAATGACAGCATCATAGCGACTGGTAGGATAAATTAGCCTGTCTGAATGACAACATCATAGCAACTGGTAGGATGAATTAGCCTGTTCATAGCAAGTGGTAGGATGAATTAGGCTGTTATTGAATGACAACATCATAGCAAGTGGTAGGATAAATTAGCCTGTCTCAATGACAACATCATAGCAACTGGTAGGATGAATGTGCCTGTCTGAATTACATCATAGCAAGTGGTAGGATGAATTAGCCTGTCTGAATTTCAACATCATAGCAACTGGTAGGATGAATTAGCCTGTCTGAATGACAACATCACATCAACTGGAAGGATGAATTAGCCTGTCTGAATGACAACTTCATAGCAAGTGGTAGGATGAATTAGCCTGTCTGAATGACAACATCATAGCAACTGGTAGGATGAATTAGCCTGTCTGAATGACAACATCAAAGCAAGTGGTAGAATGAATTAGCCTTTCTGAATGACAACATCATAGCAACTGGTAGGATTAATTAGCCTGTCTGAATGACAACATCATAGCAAGTGGTAGGATGAATTAGCCTGTCTGAATTACATCATAGCAAGTGGTAGGATGAATTAGCCTGTCTGAATTTCAACATCATAGCAACTGGTAGGATGAATTAGCCTGTCTGAATGACAACATCACATCAACTGGAAGGATGAATTAGCCTGTCTGAATGACAACTTCATAGCAAGTGGTAGGATGAATTAGCCTGTCTGAATGACAACATCATAGCAACTGGTAGGATGAATTAGCCTGTCTGAATGACAACATCAAAGCAAGTGGTAGAATGAATTAGCCTTTCTGAATGACAACATCATAGCAAGTGGTAGGATACATTAGCATGTCTGAATGACAACATCATTGCAACTGGTAGCATGAATGAGCCTGTCTGAATGACAACATCACAGCAACTGGTAGGATGTATTAGCCTGTCTTTGAATGACAACATCATAGCAACTGGTAGGATGAATTAGCCTGTCTGAATGACAACATCAAAGCAAGTGGTAAAATGAATTAGCCTTTCTGAATGACAACATCATAGCAAGTGGTAGGATACATTAGCATGTCTGAATGACAACATCACAGCAACTGGTAGGATGATTTAGCCTGTCTGAATGACAGCATAGCAACTGGTAGGATGAATTAGCCTGTCTGAATAACAACATCATAGCAACTGGTAGGATGAATTAGCCTGTTCATAGCAAGTGGTAGGATGAATTAGGCTGTTATTGAATGTCAACATCATAGCAAGTAGCAGGATACATTATCCTGTCTCAATGACAACATCATAGCAACTGGTAGGATGAATTCGCCTGTCTGAATGACAACATCATAGCAACTGGTAGGATGAATTCGCCTGTCTGAATGACAACATCATAGCAACTGGTAGGATGAATTAGCCTGTTCATAGCAAGTGGTAGGATGAATTAGGCTGTTATTGAATGACAACATCATAGCAAGTGGTAGGATAAATTAGCCTGTCTCAATGACAACATCATAGCAACTGGTAGGATGAATGTGCCTGTCTGAATTACATCATAGCAAGTGGTAGGATGAATTAGCCTGTCTGAATTTCAACATCATAGCAACTGGTAGGATGAATTAGCCTGTCTGAATGACAACATCACATCAACTGGAAGGATGAATTAGCCTGTCTGAATGACAACATCAAAGCAAGTGGTAGAATGAATTAGCCTTTCTGAATGACAACATCATAGCAACTGGTAGGATTAATTAGCCTGTCTGAATGACAACATCATAGCAAGTGGTAGGATGAATTAGCCTGTCTGAATTACATCATAGCAAGTGGTAGGATGAATTAGCCTGTCTGAATTTCAACATCATAGCAACTGGTAGGATGAATTAGCCTGTCTGAATGACAACATCACATCAACTGGAAGGATGAATTAGCCTGTCTGAATGACAACTTCATAGCAAGTGGTATGATGAATTAGCCTGTCTGAATGACAACATCATTGCAACTGGTAGCATGAATGAGCCTGTCTGAATGACAACATCACAGCAACTGGTAGGATGTATTAGCCTGTCTTTGAATGACAACATAATAACGAATGATAGGATAAATTAGCCTGTCTGAATGACAACATCATAGCAACTGGTTGGATGAATTAGCCTGTCTGATTGACAACATCATAGTAAGTGGTAGGATGAATTAGCCTGTCTGAATGACAACATCATAGCAACTGGTTGGATTAATTAGCCTTTCTGAATGACAACTTCATAGCAACTGGTAGGATGAATTAGCCTGTCTGAATGACAACATCATAGCAACTGGTAGGATGAATTAGCCTGTCTGAATGAAAACATCATAGCAAGTGATAGGATGAATTAACCTGTCTGAATGACAACATCATAGCAACTGGTAGGATGAATTAGCCTGTCTGAATGACAACATCATAGCACGTCGTAGGATGAATTAGCCTGTCTGAATGACAACTTCATAGCAACTGGTAGGATGGATTAGCCTGTCTGAATGACAACATCATAGCAACTGGTAGGATGAATTAGCCTGTCTGAATGACAACATTATAGCAACTGGTAGGATGAATTAGCTTGTCTGAATTACAACATCATAGCAACTGGTAGGATGAATTAGCCTGTTCATAGCAAGTGGTAGGATGAATGAGCCTGTCTGAATGACAACATCACAACAACTGATAAGATAATTTAGCCTGTCTGAATGACAACAACATAGCAACTGGTAGGATGAATTAGCCTGTATGAGTCACATCATAGCAACTGGTAGGATGAATTAGCCTGTCTGAGTTACATCATAGCAACTGGTAGGATGAATTAGCCTGTTTTTCAATGATAACATCATAGCAAGTGTTAGGATGAATTAGCCTGTTATTGAATGACATCATCATAGCAAGTGGTAGGATGAATTAGCCTGTCTGAATGTCAACATCATAGCAATTGGTTGGATGAATTAGCCTTTCTCAATGACAACATAATAACAACTGGTAGGATGAATTTGCCTGTCTGAATGCCAACATCATAGCAAGTGGTTGGATGAATTTGCCTGTCTGAATGACAACATCATAGCAAGTGGTAGGATGAATTAGCCTGTCTGAATGACAACTTCATAGCAACTGGTAGGATGAATTAGCCTGTCTGAATGACAACTACATAGCAACTTGTAGGATAAATTATCCTGTCTTTGAATGACAACATCATAACAACTGATGGGATGAATTAGGCTGTCTGAATGACAACATCATATCAACTGTTAGGATAAATTATCCTGTCTGAATGACAACATCATAGCAACTGGTTGGATGAATTAGCCTGTCTGAATGAAAACATCATAGCAACTGGTAGGATGAATTAGCCTGTCTGAATGACATCATCATAGCAACTGGTTGGATGAATTAGCCTGTTTTTAATGACAACATCATAGCAAGTGTTTGGATGAATTAGCCTGTCTGAATGACAGCATCATAGCGACTGGTAGGATAAATTAGCCTGTCTGAATGACAACATCATAGCAACTGGTAGGATGAATTAGCCTGTTCATAGCAAGTGGTAGGATGAATTAGGCTGTTATTGAATGACAACATCATAGCAAGTGGTAGGATAAATTAGCCTGTCTCAATGACAACATCATAGCAACTGGTAGGATGAATGTGCCTGTCTGAATTACATCATAGCAAGTGGTAGGATGAATTAGCCTGTCTGAATTTCAACATCATAGCAACTGGTAGGATGAATTAGCCTGTCTGAATGACAACATCACATCAACTGGAAGGATGAATTAGCCTGTCTGAATGACAACTTCATAGCAAGTGGTAGGATGAATTAGCCTGTCTGAATGACAACATCATAGCAACTGGTAGGATGAATTAGCCTGTCTGAATGACAACATCAAAGCAAGTGGTAGAATGAATTAGCCTTTCTGAATGACAACATCATAGCAACTGGTAGGATTAATTAGCCTGTCTGAATGACAACATCATAGCAAGTGGTAGGATGAATTAGCCTGTCTGAATTACATCATAGCAAGTGGTAGGATGAATTAGCCTGTCTGAATTTCAACATCATAGCAACTGGTAGGATGAATTAGCCTGTCTGAATGACAACATCACATCAACTGGAAGGATGAATTAGCCTGTCTGAATGACAACTTCATAGCAAGTGGTAGGATGAATTAGCCTGTCTGAATGACAACATCATAGCAACTGGTAGGATGAATTAGCCTGTCTGAATGACAACATCAAAGCAAGTGGTATAATGAATTAGCCTTTCTGAATGACAACATCATAGCAAGTGGTAGGATACATTAGCATGTCTGAATGACAACATCATTGCAACTGGTAGCATGAATGAGCCTGTCTGAATGACAACATCACAGCAACTGGTAGGATGTATTAGCCTGTCTTTGAATGACAACATCATAGCAACTGGTAGGATGAATTAGCCTGTCTGAATGACAACATCAAAGCAAGTGGTAAAATGAATTAGCCTTTCTGAATGACAACATCATAGCAAGTGGTAGGATACATTAGCATGTCTGAATGACAACATCATTGCAACTGGTAGCATGAATGAGCCTGTGTGAATGACAACATCATAGCAAGTGGTAGGATACATTAGCATGTCTGAATGACAACATCACAGCAACTGGTAGGATGATTTAGCCTGTCTGAATGACAGCATAGCAACTGGTAGGATGAATTAGCCTGTCTGAATAACAACATCATAGCAACTGGTAGGATGAATTAGCCTGTTCATAGCAAGTGGTAGGATGAATTAGGCTGTTATTGAATGTCAACATCATAGCAAGTAGCAGGATACATTATCCTGTCTCAATGACAACATCATAGCAACTGGTAGGATGAATTCGCATGTCTGAATGACAACATCATAGCAACTGGTAGGATGAATTCGCCTGTCTAAATGACAACATCATAGCAAGTGGTAGGATGAAGTAGCCTGTCTGAATGACAACGTCATAGCAACTGGTAGGATGAATTAGCCTGTCTGAATGAGAGCATCATAGCAACTGGTAGGATAAATTAGCCTGTCTGAATGACAACATCATAGCAACTGGTAGGATAAATTAGCCTGTCTGAATGACAACATCATAGCAACTGGTAGGTTGAATTAGCCTGTTCATAGCAAGTGGTAGGATGAATTAGGCTGTTATTGAATGACAACATCATAGCAAGTGGTAGGATAAATTAGCCTGTCTCAATGACAACATCATAGCAACTGGTAGGATGAATGTGCCTGTCTGAATTACATCATAGCAAGTGGTAGGATGAATTAGCCTGTCTGAATTTCAACATCATAGCAACTGGTAGGATGAATTAGCCTGTCTGAATGACAACATCACATCAACTGGAAGGATGAATTAGCCTGTCTGAATGACAACTTCATAGCAAGTGGTAGGATGAATTAGCCTGTCTGAATGACAACATCATAGCAACTTGTAGGATGAATTAGCCTGTCTGAATGACAACATCAAAGCAAGTGGTAGAATGAATTAGCCTTTCTGAATGACAACATCATAGCAACTGGTAGGATTAATTAGCCTGTCTGAATGACAACATCATAGCAAGTGGTAGGATGAATTAGCCTGTCTAAATTACATCATAGCAAGTGGTAGGATGAATTAGCCTGTCTGAATTTCAACATCATAGCAACTGGTAGGATGAATTAGCCTGTCTGAATGACAACATCACATCAACTGGAAGGATGAATTAGCCTGTCTGAATGACAACTTCATAGCAAGTGGTATGATGAATTAGCCTGTCTGAATGACAACATCATAGCAACTGGTAGGATGAATTAGCCTGTCTGAATGACAACATCAAAGCAAGTGGTAGAATGAATTAGCCTTTCTGAATGACAACATCATAGCAAGTGGTAGGATACATTAGCATGTCTGAATGACAACATCATTGCAACTGGTAGCATGAATGAGCCTGTCTGAATGACAACATCACAGCAACTGGTAGGATGTATTAGCCTGTCTTTGAATGACAACATAATAACGAATGATAGGATAAATTAGCCTGTCTGAATGACAACATCATAGCAACTGGTTGGATGAATTAGCCTTTCTGAATGACAACTTCATAGCAACTGGTAGGATGAATTAGCCTGTCTGAATGACAACATCATAGCAACTGGTAGGATGAATTAGCCTGTCTGAATGAAAACATCATAGCAAGTGATAGGATGAATTAACCTGTCTGAATGACAACATCATAGCAACTGGTAGGATGAATTAGCCTGTCTGAATGACAACATCATAGCACGTCGTAGGATGAATTAGCCTGTCTGAATGACAACTTCATAGCAACTGGTAGGATGGATTAGCCTGTCTGAATGACAACATCATAGCAACTGGTAGGATGAATTAGCCTGTCTGAATGACAACATTATAGCAACTGGTAGGATGAATTAGCTTGTCTGAATTACAACATCATAGCAACTGGTAGGATGAATTAGCCTGTATGAGTCACATCATAGCAACTGGTAGGATGAATTAGCCTGTCTGAGTTACATCATAGCAACTGGTAGGATGAATTAACCTGTTTTTCAATGATAACATCATAGCAAGTGTTAGGATGAATTAGCCTGTTATTGAATGACATCATCATAGCAAGTGGTAGGATGAATTAGCCTGTCTGAATATCAACATCATAGCAATTGGTTGGATGAATTAGCCTTTCTCAATGACAACATAATAACAACTGGTAGGATGAATTTGCCTGTCTGAATGCCAACATCATAGCAAGTGGTTGGATGAATTTGCCTGTCTGAATGACAACATCATAGCAAGTGGTAGGATGAATTAGCCTGTCTGAATGACAACTTCATAGCAAGTGGTTGGATGAATTAGCCTGTCTGAATGACAACTTCATAGCAAGTGGTAGGATAAATTAGCCTGTCTTTGAATGACAACATCATAACAACTGATGGGATGAATTAGGCTGTCTGAATGACAACATCATATCAACTGTTAGGATAAATTATCCTGTCTGAATGACAACATCATAGCAACTGGTTGGATGAATTAGCCTGTCTGAATGAAAACATCATAGCAACTGGTAGGATGAATTAGCCTGTCTGAATGACATCATCATAGCAACTGGTTGGATGAATGAGCCTGTCTGAATGAAAACATCATAGCAACTGGTAGGATGAATTAGCCTGTCTGAATGACATCATCATAGCAACTGGTTGGATGAATTAGCCTGTCTGAATGAAAACATCATAGCAACTGGTAGGATGAATTAGCCTGTCTGAATGAAAACATCATAGCAACTGGTAGGATGAATTAGCCTGTCTGAATGACATCATCATAGCAACTGGTTGGATGAATGAGCCTGTCTGAATGAAAACATCATAGCAACTGGTAGGATGAATTAGCCTGTCTGAATGACATCATCATAGCAACTGGTTGGATGAATTAGCCTGTCTGAATGAAAACATCATAGCAACTGGTAGGATGAATTAGCCTGTCTGAATGAAAACATCATAGCAACTGGTAGGATGAATTAGCCTGTCTGAATGACATCATCATAGCAACTGGTTGGATGAATGAGCCTGTCTGAATGACAGCATCATAGAAACTAGTTTAAAGCGTGGGTAACTCATGAGGACTACATTCCCTCTTCATCTCTGGACAGATGATGGTCTTCAATGGCTGTCCGGTGAGTTTAGCTTGTGCTCCCCTCTCAAGAAGACGGACTTGGATGGTTTCAAGGCCTGGCTCCAAGAGACCTGGGTGAATCTGGCCATGGTTGACTATCCCTACGAAGCTAATTTCCTCCAGCCGCTCCCACGCTGGCCAATACAGGTAAATGGATATCTTTCATAATAATATATATATATTTTTTAATGTGTTATTACACATGTAGAATAAGAAATCTGTTTCTATTTTACATAGTCGGCCAATTGTTTATAATTGAATAGTTAACATTTTGTTTTACTTACCTAAAGTACAGAACATTTTAAAACAAGGAAAGTGAAAAATCACATTAGCAACAATTATTTTCTTTCTACCTCACTAAATCCATTCAACCTGTACTACCCAAATGAATGTACTGTTTCCAATTAGTTGGTGCTGCTTCCTTTATATTAGCTGCCCTGCCACACAGCCTCTCTCTCGTTGATTCAGATGGTTGTCATTCAGTCTTTCTTATCTTTTGTAGTATTTGTTTACTACAGCTGTCAATTAACTGCATTAATATTCATAATAAATTCTTCATTATATTCATAATGAACGAGTCCCAAACGGCACTCTGTTTCCTATGTAGAGCGACTCTGGTCAAATCCGTGCACTACATAGGAAACGGGGTACCGTTTGGGACGCATGCGTTTCTTGTGAGGATTGTGAGGTGGCTTTTCTCTTCAGAATAGCAGCTCCAACTGAAACCACCATTCTTTCTTCAGAAGGGCAGCTCCAACTGAAACCACCATTATTTTCTCCTCCAGTGAGCTTTTCAGCTGCACACTCCCTCAGATCTCAGAATTTCCATTGGAGAGAGAGAGAGAGAGAGAGAGAGAGAGAGAGAGAGACATTTTACACAGTAGGCCTCAGAAGTGCCTCTAATGTGTTCTGCTCCACTAAACCCTGTTTGTCTCACATGTCAACTTATCTCACGTATCAAAAACAATGTCACATGGTAACAGTAATATGTAACATGATGATAACAGCGCTATACTTTTTAATTCTTAAAGCTGCAATATGTAACTTTTTGGGCGACCCCACCAAATGCACATAGAAATGTGAGTTATAGATCTGTCATTCTCATTGAAAGCCAGTCTAAGAAGCGGTAGATCTGTTCTATGTGCTGTATTTCTTTGCTTCCTGTTCTTAAGTTTAGTTTTTTGCGTCTTTTACTTTCGGTTTTGTACACAAGCTTCAAACAGCTGAAAATACAATATTTTTGATTATGGAAAATATATTAATTATTTGTAATTATGTTCCGGCCACCTGACCATCCACTCAATAAAACATAGAGGATGTTATAGAAGGCTGAAGGACTCAGGGATCCCTGTACCGTAGAGGATGTTATAGAAGGATGAAGGACTCAGGGATCCCTGTACCATAGAGGATGTTATAGAAGGATGAAGGACTCAGGGATCCCTGTACCATAGAGGATGTTATAGAAGGATGAAGGACTCAGGGATCCCTGTACCGTAGAGGATGTTATAGAAGGATGAAGGACTCAGGGATCCCTGTACCGTAGAGGATGTTATAGAAGGATGAAGGACTCAGGGATCCCTGTACCGTAGAGGATGTTATAGAAGGCTGAAGGACTCAGGGATCCCTGTACCGTAGAGGATGTTATAGAAGGATGAAGAACTCAGGGATCCCTGTACTGTAGAGGATGTTATAGAAGGCTGAAAGACTCAGGGATCCCTGTACCGTAGAGGATGTTATAGAAGGATGAAGGACTCAGGGATCCCTGTACCGTAGAGGATGTTATAGAAGGCTGAAGGACTCAGGGATCCCTGTACTGTAGAGGATGTTATAGAAGGATGAAGGACTCAGGGATCCCTGTACTGTAGAGGATGTTATAGAAGGATGAAGGACTCAGGGATCCCTGTACTGTAGAGGATGTTATAGAAGGATGAAGGACTCAGGGATCCCTGTACTGTAGAGGATGTTATAGAAGGATGAAGGACTCAGGGATCCCTGTACTGTAGAGGATGTTATAGAAGGATGAAGGACTCAGACCCATCATTCTTTGTACCAGCTCCCCTGACACGTCACATCACCAACCAAGGCACACCATCCACCCTAAACCCTAAACCCTGCTAGTGCTTGCTCACCCTCCCGGGGTACTCCAATGACCCTATGAGTTACATGAGCTGTTCACTGTTCTGTTACTGTTACAGTAGGATAAATATATCACTTTCGGTGCAAGTTTTGGCAAGTCATTTGCGGTCCTCATCAATATATATATCCTAAATCCCCTAGTGATGCAACAGGCTAGCAGAGATGGAGACTAAATGGACTTTTGGAGCTGTTGTGGCTCAGAGCCTATAATGTATGCCTGCCCTATGGGTGGTTTAAGCAGTGCCTATAATGTATGCCTGCCCTATGGGTGGTTTAAGCAGTGCCTATAATGTATGCCTGCCCTATGGGTGGTTTAAGCAGTGCCTATAATGTATGCCTGCCCTATGGGTGGTTTAAGCAGTGCCTATAATGTATGCCTGCCCTATGGGTGGTTTAAGCAGTGCCTATAATGTATGCCTGCCCTATGGGTGGTTTAAGCCGTTTAGGCAGTGAGCTTTTTTAATGACAAAGCTAATGTGATTATGTGAGTGACTGTGGGAAGGGAGTATTGAGGGCTTAAAGGGGGAAATCTGTTGGCAGAGATGAATGTTGGAGACTAATCCTATCTGAAAAGTAGAGAGGAGATGCTTCAGACCAATTGCTGGAGTTTTATTTCATGGTATAAATCTGCCTGTAGCTCTACCCCTCCTCCTCATCCATCGACATCCTCCCCCTTCCTCCTCCTCCTCCTCCTCCTCATCCCCCCCCTTCCTCCTCCTCCTCCTCCTCATCCCCCCCTTCCTCCTCCTCCTCCTCCTCCTCCTCCTCCTCATCCCCCCCTTCCTCCTCCTCCTCCTCCTCATCCTCCCCCTTCCTCCTCCTCCTCCTCCTCCTCCTCCTCCCCCTTCCTCCTCCTCCTCCTCCTCCCCTTCCTCCTCCTCCTCCTCCTCCTCCCCCTTCCTCCTCCTCCTCCTCCTCCTCCTCCTCCCCCTTCCTCCTCCTCCTCCTCCCCTTCCTCCTCCTCCTCCCCCTTCCTCCTCCTCCTCCTCCCCCATCCTCCTCCTCCTCAACCTCCTCCTCCTCCTCCTCCCCCTTCCTCCTCCTCCTCCTCCTCCCCAGCCCGCCTGTAGACAAAAGCCTCAGTAACCTCCATTCTGCCAGAACTCCACTCCAATGTCCTAACAAGCAGCCACAGTCTCTCTCTCTCTCCAGCAGCCTCACAAAGACTGACAGAACAAAAAACAGCTAGCGACAGGACAGGACAGGCAGCAAACTCTGCTGCTACCATAACAACTACCAATACAGTAACTATGTCTGAAAGCAAACCGCGAACGATGGAAAAATCCAAATGTTAAATGTATCTCAACTGCAGTAACCGTCAATATAGATGAAACAGTCACTTTCCTAAGTTGAGAAGTTGTCCTGGTAGGGTGAGAATGGAGCAGAAGGGGAACCATAGCTAGGTCGTTAAATCTTTTAACGTCATCATGCATGGCTAAACTAAATATGTCTCCTCTCTTGTTAAGCGCAGAGCTATACATTCAAGTTAAGCCTTTAGTTCCATTCCACACATGCAAATTAGACACTGAATTTATAAGTGAAATGGTGTTTATGAGAAAACAACAGGTAAACAGCTCCGAGACGAGAGAGAGCTTTTTAACGGTGAGCCAGTTGGATTTGGACTGAAATGGAACTTAAGCTTGGTGTTTGTTTGTAAAGGAAGTGCTTAAAAGGTTACCTAAAAACGCTTACTTAATACATGCGTTACTATTTAATTAACGGGTAAAGTATTTTCACTCTGCCATTGACAGAAATGTATTAATTAATTAGTAATTGTTCCATGTTTGTGCTTCATGTGAAGAACACTGACCAAAAATATCCTGTATTTAGTATACTCAGACAATAATTGTAATTTCTAAGCACGTATTTCTCTACGTCCGTGATATATTCTCTTGTTTTGTTCCCAGGTGGTGTGCAAGCACCTTGGTTTTGACCCCAGCAGCGTGTCAGACTATCAGTTGTTAGGGGGCGTCTCTGAAGCTGTTAGAGTCTACTACAACTACACAGGAAACGCTCCCTGTCTCAACACGTCCTCCTCGGCTACAGGGAACCTGGGCTTCGTCGGCTGGTACTATCAGGTATCGCAGACTCACAGCCTGTTTCTCAAATGGCATCCTATTCCCTATATAGAGCTCTGGGTCAAGTAGTGACCTGTAGAGAGCTAGGGCCGACAACAGGCGGTAAAATCACCAGGAATTCAGCTAAAAATGAGTTTAATTTAGGAAATCTGTTCCCAAGTATTCCCACGAATAAATAAAGAGATGTGATCATGTCTCAATGAGTACGTTTACATGCACACTAATAATTCGATGTTAAACTGATTATGGCAGTAGGCAGATTATGGCATTAGTCATGTAAACCTCTCACTCTGCTTATCTTAATCGGTGTACGGTCAAAATGGAAGTAAGCATACGCCGGCTAAAACATCTAGTTTTCTGAGCAATCTTTCAAATATTAGGACGTGTAAACCCCTTAATCAGAGTTACAGCTGTGTGTTTGATCTGCGCGAGTGAAGTGAGACCCTGTTAGTCTGGTCCTCTATATGGACCCTGTTAGCCTGGTCCTCTATATGGACCCTGTTAGTCTGGTCCTCTATATGGACCCTGTTAGTCTGGTCCTCTATATGGACCCTGTTAGTCTGGTCCTCTATATGGACCCTGTTAGTCTGGTCCTCTATATGGACCCTGTTAGCCTGGTCCTCTATATGGACCCTGTTAGCCTGGTCCTCTATATGGACCCTGTTAGTCTGGTCCTCTATATGGACCCTGTTAGTCTGGTCCTCTATATGGACCCTGTTAGTCTGGTCCTCTATATGGACCCTGTTAGTCTGGTCCTCTATATGGACCCTGTTAGTCTGGTCCTCTATATGGACCCTGTTAGTCTGGTCCTCTATATGGACCCTGTTAGTCTGGTCCTCTATATGGACCCTGTTAGTCTGGTCCTCTATATGGACCCTGTTAGCCTGGTCCTCTATATGGACCCTGTTAGCCTGGTCCTCTATATGGACCCTGTTAGCCTGGTCCTCTATATGGACCCTGTTAGCCTGGTCCTCTATATGGACCCTGTTAGCCTGGTCCTCTATATGGACCCTGTTAGCCTGGTCCTCTATATGGACCCTGTTAGTCTGGTCCTCTATATGGACCCTGTTAGTCTGGGCCTCTATATGGACCCTGTTAGCCTGGTCCTCTATATGGACCCTGTTAGTCTGGTCCTCTATATGGACCCTGTTAGCCTGGTCCTCTATATGGACCCTGTTAGCCTGGTCCTCTATATGGACCCTGTTAGTCTGGTCCTCTATATGGACCCTGTTAGCCTGGTCCTCTATATGGACCCTGTTAGCCTGGTCCTCTATATGGACCCTGTTAGCCTGGTCCTCTATATGGACCCTGTTAGTCTGGTCCTCTATATGGACCCTCTAGCCTGGTCCTCTATATGGACCCTGTTAGCCTGGTCCTCTATATGGACCCTGTTTGTCTGGTCCTCTATATGGACCCTGTTAGCCTGGTCCTCTATATGGACCCTGTTAGCCTGGTCCTCTATATGGACCCTGTTAGTCTGGTCCTCTATATGGACCCTGTTAGCCTGGTCCTCTATATGGACCCTGTTAGCCTGGTCCTCTATATGGACCCTGTTAGTCTGGTCCTCTATATGGACCCTGTTAGCCTGGTCCTCTATATGGACCCTGTTAGCCTGGGCCTCTATATGGACCCTGTTAGTCTGGTCCTCTATATGGACCCTGTTAGCCTGGTCCTCTATATGAACCATGTTAGTCTGGTCCTCTATATGGACCCTGTTAGCCTGGTCCTCTATATGGACCCTGTTAGTCTGGTCCTCTATATGGACCCTGTTAGTCTGATCCTCTATATGGACCCTGTTAGCCTGGTCCTCTATATGGACCCTGTTAGCCTGGTCCTCTATATGGACCCTGTTAGCCTGGTCCTCTATATGGACCCTGTTAGCCTGGTCCTCTATATGGACCATGTTAGTCTGGTCCTCTATATGGACCCTGTTAGTCTGGTCCTCTATATGGACCCTGTTAGCCTGGTCCTCTATATGGACCCTGTTAGTCTGGTCCTCTATATGGACCCTGTTAGCCTGGTCCTCTATATGGACCCTGTTAGCCTGGTCCTCTATATGGACCCTGTTAGTCTGGACCTCTATATGGACCCTGTTAGTCTGGTCCTCTATATGGACCCTGTTAGTCTGGTCCTCTATATGGACCCTGTTAGTCTGGTCCTCTATATGGACCCTGTTAGTCTGGTCCTCTATATGGACCCTGTTAGCCTGGTCCTCTATATGGACCCTGTTAGTCTGGTCCTCTATATGGACCCTGTTAGCCTGGTCCTCTATATGGACCCTGTTAGCCTGGTCCTCTATATGGACCCTGTTAGCCTGGTCCTCTATATGGACCCTGTTAGTCTGGTCCTCTATATGGACCCTGTTAGCCTGGTCCTCTATATGGACCCTGTTAGCCTGGTCCTCTATATGGACCCTGTTAGCCTGGTCCTCTATATGGACCCTGTTAGCCTGGTCCTCTATATGGACCCTGTTAGTCTGGTCCTCTATATGGACCCTGTTAGCCTGGTCCTCTATATGGACCCTGTTAGCCTGGTCCTCTATATGGACCCTGTTAGCCTGGTCCTCTATATGGACCCTGTTAGCCTGGTCCTCTATATGGACCCTGTTAGTCTGGTCCTCTATATGGACCCTGTTAGTCTGGTCCTCTATATGGACCCTGTTAGTCTGGTCCTCTATATGGACCCTGTTAGTCTGGTCCTCTATATGGACCCTGTTAGCCTGGTCCTCTATATGGACCCTGTTAGTCTGGTCCTCTATATGGACGCTGTTAGTCTGGTCCTCTATATGGACCCTGTTAGCCTGGTCCTCTATATGGACCCTGTTAGTCTGGTCCTCTATATGGACCCTGTTAGTCTGGTCCTCTATATGGACCCTGTTAGTCTGGTCCTCTATATGGACCCTGTTAGCCTGGTCCTCTATATGGACCCTGTTAGCCTGGTCCTCTATATGGACCCTGTTAGTCTGGTCCTCTATATGGACCCTGTTAGCCTGGTCCTCTATATGGACCCTGTTAGCCTGGTCCTCTATATGGACCCTGTTAGTCTGGTCCTCTATATGGACCCTGTTAGTCTGGTCCTCTATATGGACCCTGTTAGTCTGGTCCTCTATATGGACCCTGTTAGCCTGGTCCTCTATATGGACCCTGTTAGCCTGGTCCTCTATATGGACCCTGTTAGCCTGGTCCTCTATATGGACCCTGTTAGCCTGGTCCTCTATATGGACCCTGTTAGCCTGGTCCTCTATATGGACCCTGTTAGCCTGGGCCTCTATATGGACCCTGTTAGTCTGGTCCTCTATATGGACCCTGTTAGTCTGGTCCTCTATATGGACCCTGTTAGCCTGGTCCTCTATATGGACCCTGTTAGTCTGGTCCTCTATATGGACCCTGTTAGCCTGGTCCTCTATATGGACCCTGTTAGCCTGGTCCTCTATATGGACCCTGTTAGTCTGGTCCTCTATATGGACCCTGTTAGTCTGGTCCTCTATATGGACCCTGTTAGTCTGGTCCTCTATATGAACCCTGTTAGTCTGGTCCTCTATATGGACCCTGTTAGTCTGGTCCTCTATATGGACCCTGTTAGCCTGGTCCTCTATATGGACCCTGTTAGTCTGGTCCTCTATATGGACCCTGTTAGCCTGGTCCTCTATATGGACCCTGTTAGCCTGGTCCTCTATATGGACCCTGTTAGTCTGGTCCTCTATATGGACCCTGTTAGTCTGGTCCTCTATATGGACCCTGTTAGTCTGGTCCTCTATATGGACCCTGTTAGTCTGGTCCTCTATATGGACCCTGTTAGCCTGGTCCTCTATATGGACCCTGTTAGTCTGGTCCTCTATATGGACCCTGTTAGTCTGGTCCTCTATATGGACCCTGTTAGTCTGGTCCTCTATATGGACCCTGTTAGTCTGGTCCTCTATATGGACCCTGTTAGTCTGGTCCTCTATATGGACCCTGTTAGCCTGGTCCTCTATATGGACCCTGTTAGCCTGGTCCTCTATATGGACCCTGTTAGTCTGGTCCTCTATATGGACCCTGTTAGCCTGGTCCTCTATATGGACCCTGTTAGTCTGGTCCTCTATATGGACCCTGTTAGCCTGGTCCTCTATATGGACCCTGTTAGCCTTAACAGCTTCTCTCCCCCTCTCCCTCCCCAGGCGTGTACAGAGATGGTGATGCCACTTTGTACTGACGGGGTGCAGGACATGTTTGAGCCCCAGGACTGGAACTTCCAGGCCTTTTCAGACGAGTGCCACGCCCTGTTTGGGGTGCGTCCACGGGCTGACTGGGCAGACACAGTCTACGGAGGACTGGACATCGCTTCTCACAGCAACATAATCTTCAGGTAAACTAACACCTGCTGATTTCACTGATTGAGGGACAGAAGATTTAGAGATTGCGACTGGAATTATTCCTGGACATGTCAATCTAACTTGGACTTGGAGTTTCGCATCATGCATAAGTACAGTCCTCGCCATGCGTTATTCACAATCATCAACAGGTTCTCATGCCTTTATGCTTAAATAATACACTGTTAGAGGTTCAGCCATCTTAAATAATACACTGTTACACAGTAGAGGTTCAGCCATCTTAAATAATACACTGTTACCCAGAGGTTCAGCCATCATAAATAATACACTGCTACCCAGTAGAGGTTCAGCCATCTTAAATAATACACTGTTACCCAGTAGAGGTTCAGCCATCTTAAATAATACACTGCTGTTGTTGGGATCCTGGATGCTGATTGGACAAGTAGCATTCCAAGCCGTGCTGTACTATGCCTGCAAACAGTTCCATCTGAAAATGATCACTGCACCTCCATAAGAATATCATGGTCATAGATGGTAAAGGGGTCAGTGGACGCAGACGTTCCATTGGCCAGACGTTCCATTGGCCAGACGTTCCATTGGCCAGACGTTCCATTGGCCAGACGTTCCATTGGCCAGACATTCCATCGGCCAGACGTTCCATTGACCAGACAATGGCCTGATTGTAGGCTAATTTGGCTGAGGGGCAATGAGGAGATTCTGTATCTTTTCCTCCACGGTATCTTTCCCCCATGGTATCTTTCCCCCCACGGTATCTTTACCCCCACGGTATCTTTCCCCCACGGTATCTTTCCCCCATGGTATCTTCCCCCCCACGGTATCTTTCCCCATGGTATCTTTCCCCCCACGGTATCTTTCCCCCCACGGTATTTTCCCCCCACGGTATCTTTCCCCCACGGTATCTTTCCCCCATGGTATCTTCCCCCCCACGGTATCTTTCCCCCATGGTATCTTCCCCCCCACGGTATCTTTCCCCCCACGGTATCTTTCCCCCATGGTATCTTTCCCCCCATGGTATCTTTCCCCCCACGGTATCTTTACCCCCACGGTATCTTTCCCCCCACGGTATCTTTCCCCCCACGGTATCTTTCCCCCCACGCATTTCCATGGCAATTCCATTGTTTTGGTTGAGTTTGGTTTACCACATCTACAGTATGTTGCTGTCTGAATCATCTCTTGTATTTATCTCAACTCATTATTTCCCCTTTGCTTCCAGCCTAGCGTTTGGTTTGGTACAGCGGGGGTTAATATAAGCCTCGCTGTCTGCCTGTCTGACCTCGGAAACAGTGTTTCACTTTTGAATTTCGATCTCTTTACCAAACATAGAGGGAATGGTGCCAAGACACTACAACTGTTTCTGAGCCAGTCGAAATCACGCATCATCGTCATTATCACGGACATATCCAAGTACATGCCAATAGAAAAAAAAGCTCAAACAAATGAAAATGCAGCTAGTGTCCTGTCATTCCAGGTTCAATGTTTGACGTGACTGAGTTAGCTGAGCTAGTCAGCAAGTGGCAAGAACGTTATCCAGCCTGCATAGCAACCATTTTGTTTAGAACGGACGACCAGTCCTTTTGCGTAGCAACTATTCAAAAATAATGAATGACTGGCTGGGCGTCTGTAGCAACATGACCAAAATAACTAACAACCAGATTTTTGTCTGGACTATATCTTCTGGTGGAAGAATTACATTGTATGAATTTACTTATCCAAATAACGTTTTAATGAAAATATGTAATGTATTGTTATTTTAATATGTTGGTAACAGATTTATAAAAGCAATAAGGTACACGTCAGGCTGAACATACAGTGGGGGAAAAAGTATTTAGTCAGCCACCAATTGTGCAAGTTCTCCCACTTAAAAAGATGAGAGAGGCCTGTAATTTTCATCATAGGTACACGTCAACTATGACAGACAAATTGAGGAAAAAAATTCCAGAAAATCACATTGTAGGATTTTTTATGAATTTATTTGCAAATTATGGTGGAAAATAAGTATTTGGTCACCTACAAACAAGCAAGATTTCTGGCTCTCACAGACCTGTAACTTCTTCTTTAAGAGGCTCCTCTGTCCTCCACTCGTTACCTGTATTAATGGCACCTGTTTGAACTTGTTATCAGTATAAAAGACACCTGTCCACAACCTCAAACAGTCACACTCCAAACTCCACTATGGCCAAGACCAAAGAGCTGTCAAAGGACACCAGAAACAAAATTGTAGACCTGCACCAGGCTGGGAAGACTGAATCTGCAATAGGTAAGCAGCTTGGTTTGAAGAAATCAACTGTGGGAGCAATTATTAGGAAATGGAAGACATACAAGACCACTGATCATCTCCCTCGATCTGGGGCTCCACGCAAGATCTTACCCCGTGGGGTAAAAATGATCACAAGAACGGTGAGCAAAAATCCCAGAACCACACGGGGGGACCTAGTGAATGACCTGCAGAGAGCTGGGACCAAAGTAACTAAGTCTACCATCAGTAACACACTACGCCGCCAGGGACTCAAATCCTGCAGTGCAAGACGTGTCCCCCTGCTTAAGCCAGTACATGTCCAGGCCCGTCTGAAGTTTGCTAGAGTGCATTTGGATGATCCAGAAGAGGATTGGGAGAATGTCATATGGTCAGATGAAACCAAAATAGAACTTTTTGGTAAAAACTCAACTCGTCGTGTTTGGAGGACAAAGAATGGTGAGTTGCATCCAAAGAACACCATACCTACTGTGAAGCATGGGGGTGGAAACATCATGCTTTGGGGCTGTTTTTCTGCAAAGGGACCAGGACGACTGATCCGTGTAAAGGAAAGAATGAATGGGGCCATGTATCGTGAGATTTTGAGTGAAAACCTCCTTCCATCAGCAAGGGCATTGAAGATGAAACGTGGCTGGGTCTTTCAGCATGACAATGATCCCAAACACACCGCCCGGGCAACGAAGGAGTGGCTTCGTAAGAAGCATTTCAAGGTCCTGGAGTGGCATAGCCAGTCTCCAGATCTCAACCCCATAGAAAATCTTTGGAGGGAGTTGAAAGTCCGTGTTGCCCAGCGACAGCCCCAAAACATCACTGCTCTAGAGGAGATCTGCATGGAGGAATGGGCCAAAATACCAGCAACAGTGTGTGAAAACCTTGTGAAGACTTACAGAAAACGTTTGACCTGTGTCATTGCCAACAAAGGGTATATAACAAAGTATTGAGAAACTTTTGTTATTGACCAAATACTTATTTTCCACCATAATTTGCAAATAAATTCATTAAAAATCCTACAATGTGATTTTCTGGATTTTTCCCCCTCATTTTGTCTGTCATAGTTGACGTGTACCTATGATGAAAATTACAGGCCTCTCTCATCTTTTTAAGTGGGAGAACTTGCACAATTGGTGGCTGACTAAATACTTTTTTTCCCCACTGTATAAGGCTATCATGTCAGGGCGGCAGGTAGCTTAGTGGTTAAGAGCGTTATGCCAGTAACCGAAAGGTTGCTGGTTCTAATCCCTGAGCCGACTAGGTGAAAAATCTGTCTGTGCCCTTGAGCAAGGCACTTAACCCTAATTGCTCATGTAAGTCGCTCTGGATAAGAGCGTCTGCTAAATGACTAGAATGTAAAATGTAAATGTAAATGTAATGTCAGGCCGAACAACGCATCTTACCTGTGACTGTATTCATGATACAGCGCTGTCTCTTGTGCCTTATTGCTTAAATAGAGGTTCAGCCATTTTATGGTATTCCATGTTAACTTTCTCTGTTTGATCCTCCTTCCTTAAAAAAGGGCCATGTAAATAAATGTCCATCTCCTCTAAACTGTTACAGTAACGGAGGACTGGACCCGTGGTCAAGTGGCGGGGTGACCCGAAACATCTCGGACTCGGTGGTTGCCATAGTGATACCTGACGGAGCTCACCACCTGGACCTACGCTACAACAATGAATATGACCCTCAAAGCGTCCTCTCAGCCCGCTCCCTGGAGGTGGAATACTTCAAGCTGTGGATCACACAGGCCAGGAAATCAAATGCCAGGTTATATCACTCTGAACTACAACTCCCAGGTTAGATCACTCTGAACTACAACTACCAAGCTAAATCACTCTGAACTACAACTACCAGGCTAAATCACTCTGAACTACAACTACCAAGCTAAATCACTCTGAACTACAACTACCAAGCTAAATCACTCTGAACTACAACTACCAAGCTAAATCACTCTGAACTACAACTCCCAGGTTATTTCACTCTGAACTACAACTACCAAGCTAAATCACTTTGAACTACAACTCCCAGGTTAGATCACTCTGAACTACAACTACCAGGCTAAATCACTCTGAACTTAAACTGCCAAGCTAAATCACTCTGAACTACAACTACCAGGCTAAATCACTCTGAACTTAAACACCCAGGGTCGGCCTGAAATATCACCCTATTCCCTATGTAGTCCACTACTATTAACCATGACCCCTAGGAAAGTAGTGCGCTAGACGCAGCCCCAGCCTACCTGAAGCTAAAGACCATACCATATAGCATGTGGCTTTGTTCCAAAACCATCTCTAGCATACTACTTAGAAGGGAGCAATGTATTGGACATGTATTCTAAGTGATATTGCTAGTGTGGACATTGAAACTAAGCCTATGTTTTGCGTCCCAAAAGGCACCCTATTCCCTACATAGTGCACTACTTTTTTACCTTATGGGCCCTGTTCAAAAAGAGTGCACTCTGTATGAAATAGGGTGCCATATAATGCAGACATTCTCTACAACTGGAATGTATTGATGTATTTTCACTGGAAGATTGTTTTGAGACGTGATGAGCTTAAGGAAGAGCAATGTTGAGTTAGTGATTTCAATGATTGGTTATAGTGTTCTCTGTTTCGTGCCAAAGTCTTCTTTTTTTTACGGGTGTATGCTTTTCAATCAGTGTCAGAAAGGGCTAGACTATCAAATGAAAAACTAAATAAATATCTTCTTAATTTGAAAATTAAATACATTTTCACATAACACCAGATTAGATAATTCAGTTACAGTATTTATTGTGTTGAATTTGAAGTGTGATAGCTTACACATATATCAGAACAACAGTTGTGTTTATTGGATAATTAGGACAGAAAATATTTATTTAACAATTCTCAGGAAATAAATATGGTTTTTTTGTAAGTGTTTACAATTCTTTGTAATTGACAATTTTGTTAAACTAGAATTAGCATTAGTCAGTTCTAAAAGTTTTTAAGTAATTGATAACATTCACTTGTAGTTTTTACAGTTTTATACTACGGCATATGGTTGTATTTGGTCCAGAATTGACCCATATTTAACAACGACAGTATAAGGGCTGGACCCAGCAGTGTATCTCCATGTTGTGTTACCATGTTTCATTGACTTTAATGACTATGACTGTCAAGCAATATCCCTGTAATGTCTTACTACCTTTGCCATGTGTTGTGGCCAGATTAAAAGCCATTTTACTTTGATACTGGTTTTGTCTTTCTTGGCAACTCTAAAATCACAAACTGAATACTTGCTAAATAAATAATGTGTATTCTACATTGAACATTAGAAAGATATGGACATTTGATGGACTAGTCATTGGCGTAACAATTAGCCATATGTAGACGTCAGACGGGTAGTTCTACAATCTATATATTCATCCTGTTCCCTGTTAAACTGAGTGTTCCATGACAGAATGACCAGGGGAATCCAGGTGAAAGCATTGATCCGTTATTGACCAGGGGAATCCAGGTGAAAGCTTTGATCCGTTATTGACCAGGGGAATCCAGGTGAAAGCTACGATCCCTTATTGACCAGGGGAATCCAGGTGAAAGCTTTGATCCCTTATTGACCAGGGGAATCCAGGTGAAAGCTTTGATCCGTTATTGAGCAGGGGAATCCAGGTGAAAGCTACGATTCCTTATTGACCAGGGGAATCCAGGTGAAAGCTACGATCCCTTATTGACCAGGGGAATCCAGGTGAAAGCTTTGATCCGTTATTGAGCAGGGGAATCCAGGTGAAAGCTACGATCCCTTATTGACCAGGGGAATCCAGGTGAAAGCTACGATCCCTTATTGACCAGGGGAATCCAGGTGAAAGCTACGATCCCTTATTGACCAGGGGAATCCAGGTGAAAGCTACGATCCCTTATTGACCAGGGGAATCCAGGTGAAAGCTACGATCCCTTATTGACCAGGGGAATCCAGGTGAAAGCTACGATCCCTTATTGACCAGGTGAATCCGGGTGAAAGCTACGATCCGTTATTGATGTCACTTGTTAAATCCACTTCAATCAGTGTAGATGAAGGGGAGGAGACAGGTTAAAGAAGGATTTTTAAGCCTTGAGACAATTGAGACATGGATTGTGTATGTGTGCCATTCAGGGGGTGAATTTCCAGTGTGTATCAAGAATGGCCCACCACCCAAAGGACATCCAGCCAACTAGACACAACCGTGGGAAGCATTGGAGTCAACATGGGCCAGCATCCCTGTGGAACGCTTTTGACACCTAGTAGAGTCTATGCCCCAACGAATTGAGGTTGTTCTGAGGGCAAAAAGGGGGCGGGGGGGGGGGGGGGGGTGCAACTCAATATTAGGAAGGTGTTCCTAATGTTTTGTTCACTCAGTGTAGATATTCATTCTGTTGCCAGTCACAGCAGTAGCATGTGGTTGTGATTTAATAAAAAGCATAAAAAGCCAATCGGAGGAGACCAATAACAGCGCTGGTGGTGGGAGGGGGATAGAAGATGGCGTGGTAAAGTCACAGTTTGCATCCCAAATGACACCCTATTGCCTATTTAGTGCACTACTTATGACCAGGACCCAAGTGGTGCACTATATAGAGAATAGGGTGCCATTTGGGACACAGCCACAGTGACTGGTGGGAGTGAAGTGTTGACCCTAACCCCATGCGGACCAGCCTGTGGGATTCCCCCTGGAACAGATTCATACAGCTGGGAACCTCAAAGCTTTTTAAATTGCTGTACCTAGACGGGCGTAGAAGGGCCACGGTCCCCCGTCAGCTAACCCCTGCTAGCAATATTATTAATACTACACATGGGGGGCCAAAGAGGGAGGGAGGGAGGGAGGGAGGGCTAGGGTGGGAAGGAAGGAGGGCCAGGGGGGGAAGGAGGGAGGGCCGGGGGAGTGTGGGAAGGAGGGGGAGGGAGGGGTGGAGTGGTTGAAGGGGTTGCTGGAAGGTTATAGGAGGGAGGTGGGTGGGGGGGGGGGGTGGGGGGGTACTGGGAAAGAGGGTGAAGGACGGGAAGAGGGAGAGAAGGACAGAGGGAGGGAGGGAGGGAGGGAGGGAGGGAGGGAGGGAGGGAGGAAGGGAGAGAAGGAGAGTTTATGGGGTTTTGTGGTTCACAGTGAAGTCACTGCTCTCAGAGTTGTGTAGATTTTATGAAGTTGAAAGTCTTGACAATCTTCCTACGTTCTTAATCCTGAAAATAATCCTGAACTTGTCAGTTATTGTGGTGTTGTAAAAGGAGGGTTCATAACAGTTGATAACACCAAACTTCCACAACATTTTGTCAGAATCTCAAAGGTCCCTGTTGTTTACAAGTGTGAACACTGGAATGTGAGATTTAATCTACACCTCCATTAGGCCGATAGAAATCCTCATTATTTACTTTAATGTTTTTCAATTTGAGCATCATTATTTCTATGTAGCCTACACTTTCTCCTTCTGAACTTCTAATGCCAGTGGGATGAGTGTGGCTTCCTGACAATGATGAAGAGCAACGGCTTCAAAGCAGTTCCACCTCCGACTCCGCCAAAACATCAGCTATGTGGGTGTTGACTATCACCAGGTAACGCTTGATCCGATTGGATCTTTGTCTCGCTGGTCCGACTATCAGAGGTCCCCTTGTAAAGAAACCCCCTCAGTCTTTCTTCGACATGGTTTTGCGACATTATTTAGTTGGAATATACTTGTACTGAGTATGAGCTTGATACTGAGTATGTTGTTGGTACGGTGTATTGATAGACAGTATGTTGTTGGTACGGTGTATTGATAGACAGTATGTTGTTGGTACGGTGTATTGATAGACAGTATGTTGTTGGTACGCTGTATTGATAGACAGTATGTTGTTGGTACGGTGTATTGATAGACAGTATGTTGTTGGTACGGTGTATTGATAGACAGTATGTTGTTGGTACGGTGTATTGATAGACAGTATGTTGTTGGTACGGTGTATTGATAGACAGTATGTTGTTGGTACGGTGTATTGATAGACAGTATGTTGTTGGTACGGTGTATTGATAGACAGTATGTTGTTGGTACGGTGTATTGATAGACAGTATGTTGTTGGTACGGTGTATTGATAGACAGTATGTTGTTGGTACGGTGTATTGATAGACAGTATGTTGTTCATCAGGTCACGTGGTACGGCGTATCAGACACAAAGCCAGACTTCCATGACATTTTGTCAAAATCTCAGAGGTCCCCTCCCTCCCTGGTATAGAAATAACCTCCCCTAGCTCCCCTTGCTAACAGATCCTTTACTTTTCTCCTCTGAACAGCAACTCACAGTCATTAATTTGGCTGACCCTTTTCTGTGCCCCTGACACTCCCATCAATCAACTGTGTTCTTAGTGTGGGCCTGACCTCTGGGCTCCGAGTGTGTCGCAGAGCAGACAGGGACCACACACTACTGGGAAGAGATTAGGGCTGTGGGGTGTCGCATCGCATTGCCCTGAGGAGGGTTGGGTGGGGTGGGGAGGGGGACAGGGTGGGTACCTGGGGAGTGGTGTTGGGTGGGAGTCTGGGGGGGGGGGGGGTTTGGGTGCCTGGGGGTGGTGGTGGTTGTTGTTGGTGGGTGCTGAGTGAGGAAGAGGACGGTGTGGTGGCTGATGTTTAACAATATCCAAACAACATGGAACTGTGTACTGGGGAAACAGATCTTCTTGCTCATCAGTGGGCTAGTTAGTAGCGATGGATGGGACATAGAAAATGGGTTAAATTCATCAGATTATAAAAAATGTTTCTTCTGTTGTCGGTTTTATTCCCAGGGTTTGATGATGTTCACCTTGATATGGTTTTTCTACGTTATTACATATTACTGCTGTTTCTATGTAGTAACAGTGACATAATGTTGAGTGACTGTGCATCAAAATAAGTCATCACAAAGTATTTTGACCCTTCGTCCAGTAAATGCAGGTACTAGGCAGTCTTGTTCAAGGGAGCCAATACATCTCCTCGGTCTCTTTCTTTTAATGTGTGTTTTTCGGAATCAGAGCATCAGGCTGGGAGCTCTGAATGACCGTCCGGTAAAACCAAGGCTTGGAAAACATCCTCCCTCCCTGCCATGGTCCCAAACGACACCCTATATAGTGCACTACAAAGTCGTTGTCTTTGATGTTTGATAGAACCGTTAAAAAATTACCAGAGAGATGCTCCATGAATGTGAATACTGTATATGACCTAATTATGATGTAATATTATTTCTGTTGCCTTTTTCTCTCCTTCTGGTGTCAACATTAGAATAGAGGCGCGAGATACTATGAATATCTATTTTGGATACCCTGCTTTTCTGTAAAGAGAGAGAGAGAGAGAGAAAAGAGAGCACGAGCGAGAGGAGGAGGGAGAGAGAGGAGGAAGAGAGAGAGTGGAGAGAGGGAGAGAGAAGGAGAGAGAGAGCGAGAGAGAGAGAGAAGGAGAGAGAGAGAGGATAGGGATAGAGAAGGAGAGAGAGAGAGAGAAGGAGAGAGAGAGAGGAGAGAGAGAGAAGAGAGAGAGAGAAGGAGAGAGAGAGAGAGAGAGAGAGAAGGAGAGAGAGAGAGAGAGAGAAAGAGAGAGAGAGAAAGAGAGAGAGAGAGAGAGAGAGAGAGAGAGAGAGAGAGAGAGAGAGAGAGAGAGAGAGAGAGAAGAGAGAAGAGAGAGAGAGAGAGAGAGAGAGAGAGAGAGAGAGAGAGAGAGAGAGGAGAGAGAGAGAGAGAGAGCGAGAACACCCCCATAAAGGCCTGAAGAGAAAAGCTTGTTTTTTTACAGAAGCGCTACGTTTCTTATTGTCCTACAACTGTTTATTGTGCTTCCATGTCAGCAGCTATTCTGAGCGTCTCGTTCAGACCGGGTCTTGTGTTGGGCCACAGATAATGAGATCAGTACTATCACTTTCACTGTCCCCTTTTCTCCCACCGCAGGAATTTACATGAGAATACAAGTTTCTGGATGGACCCTTCTTCTCTCAAAGCGCTCAGACCCTCTCTCTCTCTCCCTCCTATCTGTCTCACAGCTCTAAATGATTCACTGCCTTAAAATGCACTTTCAAGAAAGGGGAAAAGAAAGAATCCATTCTTGGGGAAGTCTGTTGCAAGGACCAAAACAGCTATACCAACTGAGCCTCAGACCAGGCTGAGAGGAGAGCGCTGAGAGGAGAGCGCTGAGAGGAGAGAGCTGAGAGGAGAGCGCTGAGAGGAGAGAGCTGAGAGGAGAGAGCTGAGAGGAGAGCGCTGAGAGGAGAGAGCTGAGAGGAGAGAGCTGAGAGGAGAGAGCTGAGAGGAGAGAGCTGAGAGGAGAGAGCTGAGAGGAGAGAGCTCAGAGGAGAGAGCTGAGAGGAGAGAGCTGAGAGGAGAGAGCTGAGAGGAGAGAGCTCAGAGGAGAGAGCTGAGAGGAGAGAGCTGAGAGGAGAGAGCTGAGAGGAGAGAGCTCAGAGGAGAGCGCTGAGAGGAGAGAGCTGAGAGGAGAGAGCTGAGAGGAGAGAGCTGAGAGGAGAGAGCTGAGAGGAGAGCGCTGAGAGGAGAGCGCTGAGAGGAGAGAGCTGAGAGGAGAGAGCTGAGAGGAGAGAGCTGAGAGGAGAGAGCTCAGAGGAGAGAGCTCAGAGGAGAGCGCTGAGAGGAGAGAGCTGAGAGGAGAGAGCTGAGAGGAGAGAGCTGAGAGGAGAGAGCTCAGAGGAGAGCGCTCAGAGGAGAGCGCTGAGAGGAGAGAGCTGAGAGGAGAGAGCTGAGAGGAGAGAGCTGAGAGGAGAGAGCTGAGAGGAGAGAGCTCAGAGGAGAGAGCTGAGAGGAGAGAGCTGAGAGGAGAGCGCTGAGAGGAGAGCGCTGAGAGGAGAGAGCTGAGAGGAGAGAGCTGAGAGGAGAGAGCTGAGAGGAGAGAGCTCAGAGGAGAGAGCTCAGAGGAGAGAGCTCAGAGGAGAGAGCTCAGAAATTGTAGGCTGTAAAATGCAATAACATAAGCCAGATTTCCAGCATTATTTCATAAAAGCCCAAACGGTTTAAAGGAGCAGTGCAGTTAAAAATATAATTATATTTCCACACTATGAGGTGAAATAACACTCTGAAATTGTGAAAGTGATGATAGTGCCCTTTGTGGGTAAGAGCTGTTTAAAGAACATGCCTGGAATTTCAGCCTGTTCAGGTGGGATGGAACTTTTGGCCCACATCATGATGTCTCAATGTGATCTGTTTATAATAGACCAATGACTGTTCTTCTGGGTAAGTGGGTGGGCTCTAGACCATCCGGTCAGCCAATCAAGGCTGTGTATGGAAATATCTTCAAATTAGTTTCTATTTTCATTAAACACACAGTGATTTATTAGACATACATTCATGATTTAAAAATACAATTACAAAGACTGCATAATAATAATAATAATAATAATAATAATAATAATAATAATATGCCATTTAGCAGACGCTTTTATCCAAAGCGACTTACAGTCATGTGTGCATACATTTTTACGTATGCATGGGGGGCTTTAATATGTATGTTTGTAGGCTTGTTAATTATGCGAGACACATTTTGTATTTTTACTTCAAATAGGTACATATATTTTTACTGTGGAACAATCTATCCTCCATCTAGCCTGTATTCTTCCCTCTCTCACCCCCCAAAAAAAGCCCTGATACTGTTTCCTCCTTTCAGCTTTTTCCACTTAAATCAGGATCAAGCTTTGGCACAGTGAAACTCCCAGGCAGGACTAGGACCCACACTGCATATCTCAGTGTGTTCTGGGTATTCACTATTCACAGTTAGCCAAGAGACTTCCTGTAAACATATTATTACTTACAGCGGTAAGCAGAAGCAGTAAGCAGGAACAGCAAGCAGTTTCATACTAGGCTGCATTTCCTAAGGTCAACATTTCTTCTGGCACACTGAGCTTGAACCACCACTTTATTTCCCTTTAATTTAACAGCTCCGCCAGCTTTTCCAGTTAAATCGACTGTTCATTATTGAGGGGGCTATTTTACTGTGGGGCTGTGAGGTGCACTTTAATGAATCCCTGGCACAAAGCTCCCTTTCAGAGGCTGGGGGAGAATAGGCTCTTTAGACCCTGTAGGGCTGTATGTCAAAGACCGGCTATAATAGTTGTCAGGACTGAGCAAAAATTCCCACTGCTCTGGGAATGCACCGGCCGGCCGACCGACCGACCGTGCACCAACAAGAAATCAACTTCCAACTTTAGTTCCGTGAGCAGATTAAGACGCGGAACAAGCAGGACGATTATCTTAAATAGTAGAGTTATATTTAGGAATTGATCCCAGATACTACAGGGATACCTGTTTGTCCACCATAGAGAAAAGGCCTTTCTGAAAGATTATAGTAAACTGTAGGGTCTTGGTGACATGGTTATGAGACGGTAGAAATAGCGAATCCTATTTAAGAGTCTATTTATAAAAACTCAACAATCAAGCTGGTATGAATGAAGAAATTGAATAATGCTCATAGCAATTCTTTAAGAGCACAGGATAAATGATGTCTACACTGGGACAATGGTTTTAGACATTAAAACCTTTTTAAAATGTAACATTTACTATTTATTATAAAACAACATAAAACATAATTTCAAAAGAACGACATTGCTCTAAAGGGATATTCTCCGTAGTAGACTAATATCTTTTAAGTTTAATAAAGAACGGTTTGGGTTCACAGCACACATAAACAGTGAAAGGGGGAGGAAGGGGGTTCCAACCCAATCCTACCGCTGGCTATTGTCTTGAGACACAGCGGGGAAGCTCAGACAAATCTCTCTTAGTTGCAGGTGGTCAGGCGTAAGCAAAGAGTTAAGTCCCAGGGTCCCACTGCCCCTCCCCTTTGATGTTCTGACATCATCTAGCCCCGCCCCCTGAAAGATCTCTCTCTCTCTCTCTCTCTCTCTCTCCTCTTCAGCTTTGCTTTCCACGAACAACAAGTGTCTGTTCCCCTCAGTTCTGCTCTGCTGTGGAGTGGAAAAAAAGTGGAGAGGAGAGGAGTGGAATTCACAGGAGCTGAATGCCCAGCCTCACAACTAGCTTCAGAACCAAGGGTTTTGGACCAACCCTATGAGCAAAAGACGTTAGAAAGACGCTGAAAATACATTATTCTCAACCACTTTTGCTCACCGGGAAGCTACCCTGGGACTAGTCTCTCTTGTGACGGTCTGAAAATCGAGTATCTGATTTGCTTCTTGTAGGTGCCAACATTACCCAGACACAGGACAAGAAGGACAAGAAGACATGCTGTGACGAGGAAGAGGCTCTTTATATTTTGGACTAGCAGCAGCGGCGGCGGCGAATGCTGAGGGCGAGGCCCACTGAGGCCCCAGTGTTTAGAAGCAGAGTAGTAATGGCCGTTCAAACTGCAATCATGAACTCTCCGTTCATGAACTTCTGTTTCCCTGGGTCGGTCATGATGGAGTATGACACGGATAAGAGCCTGGACGGGAGTCTGCTGGGGGAGAGTGAGGAGAGAGGGGAATACAGAGAAACCACCAGGGATCTGCTCAGCTTCATAGACTCAGCCTCCAGTAACATCAAACTGGCTCTGGACAAGCCGGTCAAGTCCAAAAGGAAGGTCAACCACCGCAAGTACTTGCAGAAGCAGATCAAGAGATGTACAGGCATCATCAGTCCAACAGGGAACCCAGCAGCAACTCCAGGGGCAGGGGCCAACAAGAGAAAAGGCTCTGGCTCTCCCACCCAGCCCCAGGCCCAGCCTCAGACCCAGCCCAGCCCATTCCAGCAAGGCAAACCCCTCCACAAGCGGGACGGGCTCCAGGCCAACCTCCAGAGCAAGAGCCTGGCTGCCCTCTTCAACTCTGTCAAGGAGCCCGTCAGGGGGGAGAGAGCCAAGAAGCTTCCCCTGAGGCACCGTAATCTTCCCCCATCCTTCTTCACTGAGCCGGCCAACACCACCACCACCTCCTCCCGAGTCACCTCCACCTCAGGCATGTTCCTGGGGGATCTGGAGCGGGGAGTGGGGAACCCGGAGGCGGCCGACTTCTTTGACCTGCTGGGGCCGGACTACAGTAACATGCTCAGTGACCAGGATGTGTTTCAGGCTCGGGGCCTGTCCAGTAGGATCCTCCAACACCAGCAGACTCAGGACATAACAGACCAGGTCTCGCCCTACGACCCTCACCATCTAGTGGGAGGATTCTTGTACACAGAGCCTTGGAGTACCTCTTCTCCTTCTAAGAAGGCAGGGGAGGGCGTACGGACGGGCCCAGGACCACAGACGCCCCTGTACTGTCAGGCAGGGGAGGGCGTACGGACGGGCCCAGGACCACAGACGCCCCTGTACTGTCAGGCAGGGGAGGGCGTACGGACGGGCCCAGCACCACAGACGCCCCTGTACTGTCACTCTATGTCTGACTCCTCTGTGACAGGGTCTGGATCTGCAGAGGATAATAACTCATTGTGTACTCTGACCTTCCCCAACTTCTTCCCAGACTGCTCCGTGTCTCAGGTCTCATATGGCCTGAGTAGTGGTGGTTACAACACAACTGATTTCTCTTCTCTCTGATGAGACGTCACTGCTGCTTCCCTGGTTGGGACTGAAGGTTGAGTAGCTCTAGTGCGGCTTGCTATCGACCAGAGCTACAGGTTGAGACGCTATCTATCTATTGGTCTCGTACACAGTTTCCAGCAGGTATACAAGGTGCAGTGAATTGCGGATGTGCCCAACTCCCTCAACATTAATCAATAATCTTATAATCAATAATAACTAGTAGTATTAGTAATAGAAGAGGTAGTACGCATATGATAATGGAGGTATTTACAAATATATAAAGTGGGTAGTGGAATTAATAGTATATAACAAAACAGCAGCATTGACGGAGTGTGTGTGTGTGTGTGTGTGTATGAGTTATGTGTGCGTGAGTTCTGGGTGTGTGTATGAATTCTGAGTGTGTGAGTTCTGGGTGTGTGAGTTCTGGGTGTGTGAGTGTGGACATAGAGATGGAGACCAGAAGTCCCCACAAGAATAGTAAACAAACAAAAATTCAACCAACTGGGGACATTTTGCCGGTCCCCACAAGGAAAAAGGCTATTTCTAGGGTTACAATTAGTGTTAGGGTTTCAAATTAGGGTTAGGGGTTAAAAGTTAGGTTTCGAGTTAGGGTTAGGTTTAGGGTTAAGGTTAGATTTTGGGGTAAGGGTTAGGTTTAGGGTTAAGGTTAGGTTTTGGGGTTAGGGTAAGGGTTATGTTTAGGGTTAGGGAAAATATGATTTTGAATGGGAATCAATTGTGTGTCTCCACAAGGTTAGTAAAACAAGACTGTGTGCTTGTGTGTCTGTTTGTGTGTCTGTTTGTCTGTGTGTAAAGGTTGGATGTGTTGGTAGTCGGTGCAAATAATCTCTAAGGTGCATATATAGTCTTTCCGGTGCATATAATCTCTAAGGTGCAGGTCTGTGCAGGGAGGCAGCCAGGTTTAGCTGTTCAGCAGTCCGATGGCCTGGGGGTAGAAGCTGTCTCGGAGCCTGTTGGTCCGAGACCTGATACTCCAACACCGCTTGCCAGGTGGTAACAGAGTAAACAGTCCGTGGCTCAGGTGACTGGAGTCCTTGATGATCTTTCAGTGTGGGTAGTGTAGAGATTTGGTTTTCTCGTGTACTGTAATGCTCGTAAAACTGAAAGTTAATTCACTCCTAATGAAACCGTTGTATTACTCATGCCAGTCAATTTCAATATGTGTTTTGATTTGGTTTGATTCGTGCTCACAGTGGACAAGAATGCAGAGGGACATTAAGACCATAGTTTAAAAACACCAGATATTACATTCAATTAAAAGAGTCCAAGATTATAATAATCCAGTTTTAACGTCACATCTGAATATTAAACAGTGCCACAAGCCCTTGAAAATGTTATAAATTTGTAGTTATTACAATGTCTCCTGGATCTTAAATTGAATCTGAACTCTCTAAAGGTGGTTGAGAAGTGTTCTGACATTTTGTTCAAAGCCGATTAATTGCCTTTTGAGGTTCAAGATGACCATCACCAGGTAGTCTACAGTACTCTGAACATCCTCCGGTTGATGACCATCACCAGGTAGTCTACAGTACTCTGAACATCCTCCGGTTGATGACCATCACCAGGTAGTCTACAGCACTCTGAACATCCTCCGGTTGATGACCATCACCAGGTAGTCTACAGTACTCTGAACATCCTCCGGTTGATGACCATGACCAGGTAGTCTACAGTACTCTGAACATCCTCCGGTTGTTGACCATCACCAGGTAGTCTACAGTATTCATGCCGTATACTGTGATTTCTCAGTCAGTCATGGATCAAACCCGGACTGTGTTGAGGACAAAAACCTTGGCAACATTTCAACATTCCCTTCAATTACACCACAACAAATGATAAAACAATAAAGCGTGACGTCTGTCTTTCAAACTATCATTGGTTTAAGTGAAGGGAAAAGTATGGTAGCTATTTGGCATGTCCAGTTCTGCTAGATCCGTCAATGGCCCCCCCTCATTGGTACAGTTAACTCTGGTTAGTTGTTTTCTGTGTACAGAGGTGAGTGGTTTACTAACAGGTTGAATTAGCAACACTGTGAATACACCATGATTAGTGCGGAAATACTAGAATCACTGAAGATGTTATGCAAGATGTAACAATTCTGGATTCTGATAATGACAAAATAAAGCTGGTCTTTACTATTATTACTACTGTTATTATTATTATTATTATTATTATTATTATTATTATTATTATTATTATTACTATTATTACAACATCAGAATATCCTTTTATTGTTTTCTACATCATTTGGTGTCAAACTGAGTTAATTGAGCATCACAGTTGGGTGAAAAACAGTGTCTCTGTGAATAAACGATACGATACAAAGATTTTGAAACACAATTTCATGTAAAGTTAAAGACTTGGGCCCACCATAACTCGACATGACGCCTTGCTTTTTAAATAGGTGTAAGATGTTGTTTTTCAGCTATAATTTACTCACATGTACAAAGGTATCAAGATTAGTTTAGCGTTTGAGATAATATTGAATGGACAGGGGAGACCTGATCCTGGATCAGCCCTCCTACTCTAAGAGGCTTTATGAATACTTTCCCTGACCCATAGAGACTGCAACAATACCCCCCTCTACTGGCCGGACAAGGCTAGTGTGAATTAAACACTCATTTTACTTTCTAACATGGATGCCAGTCAAGACTAACATGGATGCCAGTCAAGACTAACATGGATGCCAGTCAAGACAAGCAGTGTACAGTATAAAATAGTATATTAGTCGTTTTCTGAATCTCTGAACAACAAAGCGTAAATGTAGGAAGGAATCTCTTTATTTGCTATCAGAAATATTATGACATGATGACTGATGGTGCTAAATATTAGGAGGACAAATATCTACCAACATCTGTCTAGTATCTACACACTGCTATTTTATAGATACCAACATCTGTCTAGTATCTACACACTGCTATTTTACAGATACCAACATCTGTCTAGTATCTACACACTGCTATTTCATAGATACCAACATCTGTCTAGTATCTACACACTGCTATTTTATAGATACACTAGATGGCAGCATTGCCACTACAAACCACCCACCTTTAGTCACTCCAGCTTCAACAACATGGAGGAAAACTGATGCATTTTCATCACTTAAATCAGAGAGATATATAGGTAGTCTACCAGTTTTAAAATACAATGTGACCAATTGAGTCAATCTGATTAAATTAATGAATGGCTTAATGAAAGCCTGTCCATGATTTTAAGCCGTCGCACGTTTTTTTCTTAGCCAGATATGGGGCTGTATTCAATCTGTATTGCTGAAGCTTTACAGATTGCACGATAGACATGTAGGTAATTTCCAGTTGTGCTGACATCTGCAGTGTTGACTGTGAATGCAGTCTCTGCTAACAGGGAACATTGCCTTTAAATTCCATTCATGCTGTAACACTGAACTTCCGTGGTACAGATTGAATGGGGCCTGATGTGTAGCTGAAGATGCTTACTCACATAAAGCTCATAATGATGATTTACACATTTAGTGTAATGTGTGGGCTACTTGGAGTTTATATTATTCTCCAGCCTTAAACCTCCTCACTCACATACACAGGCATGGAGGAAGGCATGGAGGCAGGCTGGCATGGAGGCAGGCTGGCATGGAGGAAGGCATGGAGGCAGGCTGGCATGGAGGAAGGCATGGAGGCAGGCTGGCATGGAGGAAGGCATGGAAGCAGGCTGGCATGGAGGAAGGCATGGAGGCAGGCTGGCATGGAGACAGGCTGGCATGGAGGCAGGCTGGCATGGAGGCAGGCAGGCATGGAGGAAGGCATGGAGGCAGGCTGGCATGGAGGCAGGCAGAAATGGAGGCAGGCTGGCATGGAGGAAGGCATGGAGGCAGGCTGGCATGGAGGCAGGCTGGCATGGAGGCAGGCAGGCATGGAGGCAGGCATGGAGGCAGGCAGGCATGGAGGAAGGCATGGAGGCAGGCTGGCATGGAGGAAGGCATGGAGGCAGGCTGGCATGGAGGCAGGCTGGCATGGAGGCAGGCTGGCATGGAGGCAGGCAGGCATGGAGGAAGGCATGGAGGCAGGCTGGCATGGAGGCAGGCTTGCATGGAGGCAGGCAGGCATGGAGGCAGGCTGGCATGGAGGAAGGCATGGAGGCAGGCTGGCATGGAGGCAGGCTTGCATGGAGGCAGGCAGGCATGGAGGCAGGCTGGCATGGAGGAAGGCATGGAGGCAGGCTGGCATGGAGGCAGGCTGGCATGGAGGCAGGCAGGCATGGAGGCAGGCATGGAGGCAGGCAGGCATGGAGGAAGGCAGGCATGGAGGCAGGCAGGCATGGAGGCAGGCAGGCATGGAGGCAGGCTGGCATGGAGGCAGGCATGGAGGCAGGCAGGCATGGAGGCAGGCAGGTATGGAGGCAGGCAGGCATGGAGGCAGGCAGGCTGGCATGGAGGAAGGCAGACATGGAGGCAGGCAGGCATGGAGGCAGGCAGGCATGGAGGCAGGCAGGCATGGAGGAAGGCATGGAGGAAGGCTGGCATGGAGGCAGGCTGGCATGGAGGAAGGCATGGAGGAAGGCTGGCATGGTGGAGGCAGGCATGGAGGAAGGCTGGCATGGAGGCAGGCAGGCATGGAGGAAGGCTGGCATGGAGGAAGGCTGGCATGGAGGCAGGCAGGCATGGAGGATGGCTGGCATGGAGGAAGGCATGGAGGAAGGCTGGCATGGAGGCAGGCAGGCATGGAGGCAGGCAGGCATGGAGGAAGGCTGGCATGGTGGAGGCAGGCTGGCATGGAGGCAGGCAGGCAGAGAGGCAGGCAGGCATGGAGGAAGGCTGGCATGGAGGAAGGCTGGCATGGTGGAGGCAGGCTGGCATGGAGGCAGGCAGGCATGGAGGCAGGCTGGCATGGAGGCAGGCTGGCATGGAGGAAGCCATGGAGGAAGGCTGGCATGGAGGAAGGCTGGCATGGAGGCAGGCTGGCATGGAGGAAGGCTGGCATGGAGGCAGGCATGGAGGCAGGCTGGCATGGAGGAAGGCATGGAGGCAGGCTGGCATGGAGGCAGGCTGGCATGGAGGCAGGCAGGCATGGAGGAAGGCTGGCATGGAGGAAGGCATGGAGGCAGGCTGGCATGGAGGCAGGCTGGCATGGAGGCAGGCAGGCATGGAGGCAGGCTGGCATGGAGGCAGGCTGGCATGGAGGCAGGCTGGCATGGAGGAAGGCTGGCATGGAGGAAGGCATGGAGGTAGGCTGGCATGGAGGAAGGCATGGAGGCAGGCTGGCATGGAGGAAGGCTGGCATGGAGGCAGGCTGGCATGGAGGAAGGCATGGAGGCAGGTAGGCATGGAGGAAGGCTGGCATGGAGGCAGGCAGGCATGGAGGAAGGCTGGCATGGAGGCAGGCTGGCATGGAGGAAGGCATGGAGGCAGGCAGGCATGGAGGAAGGCATGGAGGCAGGCTGGCATGGAGGAAGGCATGGAGGCAGGCTGGCATGGAGGCAGGCTGGCATGGAGGAAGGCATGGAGGCAGGCTGGCATGCAGGAAGGCATGGCGGAAGGCTGGCATGGAGGCAGGCTGGCTTGGAGGCAGGCTGGCTTGGAGGCAGGCAGGCATGGAGGCAGGCTGGCATGGAGGCAGGCTGGCATGGAGGCAGGCTGGCATGGAGGAAGGCTGGCATGGAGGCAGGCTGGCATGGAGGCAGGCTAGCATGGAGGAAGGCTTGGAGGCAGGCAGGCATGGAGGCAGGCTGGCATGGAGGAAGGTTGGCATGGAGGCAGGCTGACATGGAGGAAGGCTGGCATGGAGGAAGGCTGGCATGGAGGCAGGCCGGCATGGAGGCAGGCTAGCATGGAGGAAGGCTTGGAGGCAGGCAGGCATGGAGGCAGGCTGGCATGGAGGAAGGTTGGCATGGAGGCAGGCTGGCATGGAAGCAGGCTGACATGGAGGAAGGCTGGCATGGAGGCAGGCTGGCATGGAGGAAGGCATGGAGGCAGGCTGGCATGGAGGCAGGCTGGCATGGAGGAAGGCTGGCATGGAGGAAGGCATGGAGGTAGGCTGGCATGGAGGAAGGCATGGAGGCAGGCTGGCATGGAGGAAGGCTGGCATGGAGGCAGGCTGGCATGGAGGAAGGCATGGAGGCAGGTAGGCATGGAGGAAGGTTGGCATGGAGGCAGGCTGGCATGGAGGCAGGCTGGCATGGAGGAAGGCTGGCATGGAGGCAGGCTGGCAGATATGTAAGTATGTACATGTACAGCACCCACGCACTCACACACTCACATGCACACACACAGGCACACACACACACACAGGCACACACACACACACACAGGCACACACACACACAGACACACACACACAGGCACACACACATGCACACACACACAGGCACACACACACACAGGCACACACACACAGGCACACACACACAGACACACACACCCACAAGCACACACACACACACACACACAGGCACACACACACACACAGGCACACACACACACACACACACACACAGGCACATGAACAGATGAGTGTAGCATACAGATAAAGTGGGAAACCCAATATGGCAGTGTATACAGACAGACCAAAACCATATCTTGGCACTTGCATGGTGAACAGACAGAGAGAATCTGCTTATCCCCGAGCTCACACAGTCTGATGGTGGCGGATATCTATTGGACACACAACAGTATCGTACACGGATGTGTGGAGCGTCGCATTGCCACTGTTTGTCAAAGAGATTACCAAGATTTCCATTGGCACAGACTGGAATACCAAAAGCCAGATATGCAAGTGAGCTAGAAGTTGAGGTAGGTACAGCAGGCTTGTTGCACTGCGGTGTGTGTATATATGTACCAGGTGGGATGTGATATGAACAGCACACACTATCCTGTAGAATAGATGGCAAATGCACACAGTGGATGTGTCCAGGGCCCTGGTAAACGGTAGTGCACCATAGAGGGAATAGGGTACCATTTGGGAGGCAGCCAGAGTGAAATGTCACTTGATAGAAAAGGGATAACAACTAGAATAGAATGTTAGGAGAGTTAGTTAGGACAGTATACACCAGTAGCAGAGTTAGGACAGGGTAAAGCAGAGTTAGGACAGGGTAAAGCAGAGTTAGGACAGGGTAAAGCAGTAGCAGAGTTAGGACAGGGTAAAGCAGTAGCAGAGTTAGGACAGGGTAAAGCAGTAGCAGAGTTAGGACAGGGTAGAGCAGAGTTAGGACAGTGTAAAGCAGAGTTAGGACAGTGTAAAGCAGAGTTAGGACAGTGTAAAGCAGAGTTAGGACAGTGTAAAGCAGAGTTAGGACAGGGTAAAGCAGAGTTAGGACAGGGTAAACCAGTAGCAGAGTTAGGACAGTGTAAAGCAGAGTTAGGACAGGGTAAAGCAGTAGCAGAGTTAGGACAGGGTAAAGCAGTAGCAGAGTTAGGACAGTGTAAAGCAGAGTTAGGACAGTGTAAAGCAGAGTTAGGACAGGGTAAAGCAGAGTTAGGACAGGGTAAAGCAGAGTTAGGACAGGATAAAGCAGAGTTAGGACAGTGTAAAGCAGAGTTAGGACAGGATAAAGCAGAGTTAGGACAGTGTAAAGCAGAGTTAGGACAGGGTAAAGCAGAGTTAGGACAGGGTAAAGCAGAGTTAGGACAGTGTAAAGCAGAGTTAGGACAGGGTAAAGCAGAGTTAGGACAGTGTAAAGCAGAGTTAGGACAGGGTAAAGCAGAGTTAGGACAGGGTAAAGCAGAGTTAGGACAGTGTAAAGCAGAGTTAGGACAGGGTAAAGCAGAGTTAGGACAGGATAAAGCAGAGTTAGGACAGGGTAAAGCAGTAGCAGAGTTAGGACAGGGTAAAGCAGTAGCAGAGTTAGGACAGTGTAAAGCAGAGTTAGGACAGTGTAAAGCAGAGTTAGGACAGGGTAAAGCAGAGTTAGGACAGGGTAAAGCAGAGTTAGGACAGGATAAAGCAGAGTTAGGACAGTGTAAAGCAGAGTTAGGACAGGATAAAGCAGAGTTAGGACAGTGTAAAGCAGAGTTAGGACAGGGTAAAGCAGAGTTAGGACAGGGTAAAGCAGAGTTAGGACAGTGTAAAGCAGAGTTAGGACAGGGTAAAGCAGAGTTAGGACAGTGTAAAGCAGAGTTAGGACAGGGTAAAGCAGAGTTAGGACAGGGTAAAGCAGAGTTAGGACAGTGTAAAGCAGAGTTAGGACAGGGTAAAGCAGAGTTAGGACAGGATAAAGCAGAGTTAGGACAGGATAAAGCAGAGTTAGGACAGGATAAAGCAGAGTTAGGACAGGGTAAAGCAGTAGCAGAGTTAGGACAGGATAAAGCAGAGTTAGGACAGGGTAAAGCAGTAGCAGAGTTAGGACAGGGTAAAGCAGTAGCAGAGTTAGGACAGTGTAAAGCAGAGTTAGGACAGTGTAAAGCAGAGTTAGGACAGGGTAAAGCAGAGTTAGGACAGGGTAAAGCAGAGTTAGGACAGGATAAAGCAGAGTTAGGACAGTGTAAAGCAGAGTTAGGACAGGATAAAGCAGAGTTAGGACAGTGTAAAGCAGAGTTAGGACAGGGTAAAGCAGAGTTAGGACAGGGTAAAGCAGAGTTAGGACAGTGTAAAGCAGAGTTA
Source organism: Coregonus lavaretus (assembly GCF_964263955.1). NCBI lineage: Eukaryota > Metazoa > Chordata > Actinopteri > Salmoniformes > Salmonidae > Coregonus > Coregonus lavaretus. The sequence goes on from NC_140013.1 coordinate 43,024,328, forward strand.
GGACAGGGTAAAGCAGAGTTAGGACAGTGTAAAGCAGAGTTAGGACAGGGTAAAGCAGAGTTAGGACAGGGTAAAGCAGAGTTAGGACAGTGTAAAGCAGAGTTAGGACAGGGTAAAGCAGAGTTAGGACAGGATAAAGCAGAGTTAGGACAGGATAAAGCAGAGTTAGGACAGGATAAAGCAGAGTTAGGACAGGGTAAAGCAGTAGCAGAGTTAGGACAGGATAAAGCAGAGTTAGGACAGGGTAAAGCAGTAGCAGAGTTAGGACAGGGTAAAGCAGTAGCAGAGTTAGGACAGGGTAAAGCAGAGTTAGGACAGGATAAAGCAGTAGCAGAGTTAGGACAGTGTAAAGCAGAGTTAGGACAGTGTAAAGCAGAGTTAGGACAGTGTAAAGCAGAGTTAGGACAGTGTAAAGCAGAGTTAGGACAGGGTAAAGCAGAGTTAGGACAGGGTAAAGCAGTAGCAGAGTTAGGACAGTGTAAAGCAGAGTTAGGACAGGGTAAAGCAGAGTTAGGACAGGGTAAAACAGAGTTAGGACAGGGTAAAGCAGAGTTAGGACAGGATAAAGCAGAGTTAGGACAGGATAAAGCAGAGTTAGGACAGGGTAAAGCAGAGTTAGGACAGGGTAAAGCAGAGTTAGGACAGGATAAAGCAGAGTTAGGACAGGATAAAGCAGAGTTAGGACAGGATAAAGCAGAGTTAGGACAGGATAAAGCAGAGTTAGGACAGGGTAAAGCAGAGTTAGGACAGGGTAAAGCAGAGTTAGGACAGGGTAAAGCAGAGTTAGGACAGTGTAAAACAGAGTTAGGACAGGGTAAAGCAGAGTTAGGACAGTGTAAAGCAGAGTTAGGACAGGGTAAAGCAGAGTTAGGACAGGATAAAGCAGTAGCAGAGTTAGGACAGTGTAAAGCAGAGTTAGGACAGTGTAAAGCAGAGTTAGGACAGGGTAAAGCAGAGTTAGGACAGGATAAAGCAGTAGCAGAGTTAGGACAGTGTAAAGCAGAGTTAGGACAGTGTAAAGCAGAGTTAGGACAGGGTAAAGCAGAGTTAGGACAGTGTAAAGCAGAGTTAGGACAGGGTAAAGCAGAGTTAGGACAGGGTAAAGCAGAGTTAGGACAGGATAAAGCAGAGTTAGGACAGGGTAAAGCAGAGTTAGGACAGGGTAAAGCAGAGTTAGGACAGGATAAAGCAGAGTTAGGACAGGATAAAGCAGAGTTAGGACAGGATAAAGCAGAGTTAGGACAGGATAAAGCAGAGTTAGGACAGGGTAAAGCAGTAGCAGAGTTAGGACAGGGTAAAACAGAGTTAGGACAGGGTAAAGCAGTAGCAGAGTTAGGACAGGGTAAAGCAGAGTTAGGACAGGGTAAAACAGAGTTAGGACAGGGTAAAGCAGAGTTAGGACAGGATAAAGCAGAGTTAGGACAGGATAAAGCAGAGTTAGGACAGGGTAAAGCAGAGTTAGGACAGGGTAAAGCAGAGTTAGGACAGGATAAAGCAGAGTTAGGACAGGGTAAAGCAGAGTTAGGACAGGATAAAGCAGAGTTAGGACAGGGTAAAGCAGTAGCAGAGTTAGGACAGGGTAAAACAGAGTTAGGACAGGGTAAAGCAGAGTTAGGACAGGATAAAGCAGTAGCAGAGTTAGGACAGTGTAAAGCAGAGTTAGGACAGTGTAAAGCAGAGTTAGGACAGGGTAAAGCAGAGTTAGGACAGTGTAAAGCAGAGTTAGGACAGGGTAAAGCAGAGTTAGGACAGGGTAAAGCAGAGTTAGGACAGGGTAAAGCAGAGTTAGGACAGGGTAAAGCAGAGTTAGGACAGGGTAAAGCAGAGTTAGGACAGTGTAAAGCAGAGTTAGGACAGGGTAAAGCAGAGTTAGGACAGGGTAAAGCAGAGTTAGGACAGGGTAAAGCAGAGTTAGGACAGGGTAAAGCAGAGTTAGGACAGTGTAAAGCAGAGTTAGGACAGTGTAAAGCAGAGTTAGGACAGGGTAATGCAGAGTTAGGACAGGGTAAAGCAGTAGCAGAGTTAGGACAGTGTAAAGCAGTAGCAGAGTTAGGACAGTGTAAAGCAGAGTTAGGACAGTGTAAAGCAGAGTTAGGACAGTGTAAAGCAGAGTTAGGACAGTGTAAAGCAGAGTTAGGACAGTGTAAAGCAGAGTTAGGACAGGGTAAAGCAGAGTTAGGACAGGGTAAAGCAGAGTTAGGACAGGGTAAAGCAGAGTTAGGACAGTGTAAAGCAGAGTTAGGACAGTGTAAAGCAGAGTTAGGACAGGGTAAAGCAGAGTTAGGACAGCGTAAAGCAGTAGCAGAGTTAGGACAGTGTAAAGCAGTAGCAGAGTTAGGACAGTGTAAAGCAGAGTTAGGACAGTGTAAAGCAGAGTTAGGACAGTGTAAAGCAGAGTTAGGACAGTGTAAAGCAGAGTTAGGACAGGGTAAAGCAGAGTTAGGACAGGGTAAAGCAGTAGCAGAGTTAGGACAGTGTAAAGCAGAGTTAGGACAGGGTAGAGCAGTAGCAGAGTTAGGACAGGGTAAGGCAGAGTTAGGACAGGGTAAAGCAGAGTTAGGACAGGGTAAAGCAGAGTTAGGACAGGGTAGAGCAGTAGCAGAGTTAGGACAGGGTAAAGCAGAGTTAGGACAGGGTAAAGCAGAGTTAGGACAGGGTAAAGCAGAGTTAGGACAGGGTAAAGCAGAGTTAGGACAGGGTAAAGCAGTAGCAGAGTTAGGACAGTGTAAAGCAGAGTTAGGACAGGGTAAAGCAGAGTTAGGACAGGGTAAAGCAGAGTTAGGACAGGGTAAAGCAGAGTTAGGACAGGGTAAAGCAGAGTTAGGACAGGGTAAAGCAGTAGCAGAGTTAGGACAGTGTAAAGCAGAGTTAGGACAGGGTAAAGCAGAGTTAGGACAGGGTAAAGCAGTAGCAGAGTTAGGACAGTGTAAAGCAGTAGCAGAGTTAGGACAGGGTAAAGCAGAGTTAGGACAGGGTAAACCAGTAGCAGAGTTAGGACAGTGTAAAGCAGAGTTAGGACAGTGTAAAGCAGAGTTAGGACAGGGTAAAGCAGAGTTAGGACAGTGTAAAGCAGAGTTAGGACAGGGTAAAGCAGAGTTAGGACAGGGTAAAGCAGAGTTAGGACAGTGTAAAGCAGAGTTAGGACAGTGTAAAGCAGAGTTAGGACAGGGTAAAACAGTAGCAGAGTTAGGACAGGGTAAAGCAGAGTTAGGACAGGGTAAAGCAGTAGCAGAGTTAGGACAGTGTAAAGCAGAGTTAGGACAGTGTAAAGCAGAGTTAGGACAGGGTAAAGCAGAGTTAGGACAGTGTAAAGCAGAGTTAGGACAGGGTAAAGCAGAGTTAGGACAGGGTAAAGCAGAGTTAGGACAGTGTAAAGCAGAGTTAGGACAGGGTAAAGCAGAGTTAGGACAGTGTAAAGCAGAGTTAGGACAGTGTAAAGCAGAGTTAGGACAGGGTAAACCAGTAGCAGAGTTAGGACAGGGTAAAGCAGAGTTAGGACAGTGTAAAGCAGAGTTAGGACAGGGTAAAGCAGTAGCAGAGTTAGGACAGGGTAAACCAGTAGCAGAGTTAGGACAGGGTAAAGCAGAGTTAGGACAGTGTAAAGCAGAGTTAGGACAGGGTAGAGCAGAGTTAGGACAGTGTAAAGCAGAGTTAGGACAGTGTAAAGCAGAGTTAGGACAGGGTAAAGCAGTAGCAGAGTTAGGACAGGGTAAACCAGTAGCAGAGTTAGGACAGGGTAAACCAGTAGCAGAGTTAGGACAGGGTAAAGTAGTAGCAGAGTTAGGACAGTTTAAAGCAGTAGCAGAGTTAGGACAGGGTAGAGCAGTAGCAGAGTTAGGACAGGGTAAAGCAGAGTTAGGACAGTGTAAAGCAGAGTTAGGACAGGGTAGAGCAGAGTTAGGACAGGGTAAAGCAGAGTTAGGACAGGGTAAAGCAGTAGCAGAGTTAGGACAGGGTAAAGCAGTAGCAGAGTTAGGACAGGGTAAAGCAGAGTTAGGACAGGGTAAAGCAGAGTTAGGACAGTGTAAAGCAGAGTTAGGACAGGGTAAAGCAGTAGCAGAGTTAGGACAGGGTAAAGCAGTAGCAGAGTTAGGACAGGGTAAAGCAGAGTTAGGACAGGGTAGAGCAGTAGCAGAGTTAGGACAGGGTAAAGCAGAGTTAGGACAGGGTAAAGCAGAGTTAGGACAGGGTAAAGCAGAGTTAGGACAGGGTAAAGCAGAGTTAGGACAGGGTAAAGCAGTAGCAGAGTTAGGACAGTGTAAAGCAGAGTTAGGACAGGGTAAAGCAGAGTTAGGACAGGGTAAAGCAGAGTTAGGACAGGGTAAAGCAGAGTTAGGACAGGGTAAAGCAGAGTTAGGACAGGGTAAAGCAGAGTTAGGACAGGGTAAAGCAGTAGCAGAGTTAGGACAGTGTAAAGCAGAGTTAGGACAGGGTAAAGCAGAGTTAGGACAGGGTAAAGCAGTAGCAGAGTTAGGACAGTGTAAAGCAGTAGCAGAGTTAGGACAGGGTAAAGCAG